>NC_135550.1:30354175-30391675 GCF_964340395.1 Glandiceps talaboti | reverse complement strand
TGGATATATATAGTTAAGTATAGTATATTTTATTTGATTCGAAATTACGTTTTGTACAACATAATCTATATATGGTCAAGGGTATACTAAACTATATCTAACTACAAACTAATGAATATATATATATATATATATATATATATATATAACTCGGTGAGTATCAATCTGCTAAGACAGTGCTCTATACCGCAGTGGCATATATATATATATATATATATATATATATATATATATATATATATATATATATATATATATATATATATATATATATTCATTAATTGTCTCACTGGAGAGAACAGTGCTCGATGCAAATATGTACACGTGTAAATGTTTGAGTATACAATGCGTAACAAGATGGTCCGACTAAACTATTCTTTATGGAAGTTTATTTCTATAGTCGGCGAGGAAATGTTTATATCGTGGCTGCACTAATTTTGATTTTTTTGTTCTGTAGCATGCTCATTTTAACATTGATTATACATAGTTTCTCAGTTAAACAGAGATTTACAGACTTGGGTGATGACATCCCACTTAATATAATATGGTATATATATATATATATATATATATATATATATATATATATATATATATATATATATATATATATATATATATATATATATACATACATATATATATGTATACATATATATACATGTCTATAGTATTTATCAATCTATAACACAGAGTGCGTGTATATAGTTGCATAGTCACACACACGCGCTCGCACGCACGCACGCACGCACGCATGCACACACACATACACGCGCGCACGCACGCACGCATGCACGCACGCACCATAGTAACTAACGTGTTGTAAACCTCAGTCAAACATTACGATTTAATAACGTGGCAATGACTTGGATGTGATTTCGAGTCTAATCTATACGTCTAAAACCCATGTTCATATTTTTTGCCCAATAAATCGAAACACAAAAAACGTATTATTGGACTGACTATAATTTCAGTCACAGCATTTGGATTATATACTGATAGTCGACTTTTTAGCCCTACTATAATACTTAATTGCTCTCTCTCTCGCCTTGCCTCCGCTCCGTGGTCTGTCTGTCTGTCCGCCTGCCTGCCTGCCTACCTACCTACCTACCTACCTACTTACCTACCTACCTCTCTCTCTATCTATCTATCTATCTATCTATCTATCTATCTATCTATCTATCTATCTATCTATCTATCTATCTATCTATCTATCTATCTATCTATCTATCTATCTATCTATCTATCTATCTATCTATCTATCTATCTATCTATCTATCCATCCATCCATCCATCCATCCATCCATCCATCCATCCATCCATCCATCCATCCATCCATCCATCCATCCATCCATCCATCCATCCATCTATCTATCTATCTATCTATCTATCTATCTATCTATCTATCTATCTACTAGTATCTTTCTATCTATCTATCTATCTATCTATCTATCTATCTGTCTGTCTGTCTGTCTGTCTGTCTGTCTGTCTGTCTGTCTGTCTGTCTGTCTGTCTGTCTGTCTGTCTGTCATGTCTATAGCATCTATCAATCTATAACACAGAGTGCGTGTATATAGTTAGATCGGCTTGCATTCAGCATTCCATCCAAACCACCTGTTGCGCACTGTTATGTAGTTTTTCTTGTACTCCCTGTGTCATGTCACAGTTTAAGAGCTATAAATATTGCCAAGACGGGAAAGGGGTCAAAGAAATAGCTGAATAAATACCCCTAAAGTACTCGATCAAATAAATTCGTCATGCTGTCGTCGACGTCTAGAACGAATATGTATATGTAAATAGCGAATGTACGGTTGTTGAAAGAAGTCGTTAAAAGTAGCTATATGAATGAGGATTTAGTAATTATTATGTATGTTTAATCTATAGAACAGTTTTATTATGGCTTCCTACTTCAATACGAAATAACATTGACTAAGTAGTGTGTATTTAACTCAATACACTGTAAAGCTAAAAAAAAGTGTGTACAGGGTTTGTTATTGTACGTACAATAACAAACACTTTTATATATTCACTATGCTTTTGAGTTACAAACCAGGACTTTATTTGCATATGAAATGTAAATGTAAATAATACATGTTTGTACTTTGAAAAAGGTCGTCTTCCCACCTCGGGTCTTTGTCTAGATTCAAGAGGGCGCATTTCAAAATGTGTACAAACGAGACCTGATCACTTGACAGTACTTCAGTTTTGCGTATAAGCACGACAGTCTGGTATTATGATCAGCACCAAGGCTTCGAGATCGATCAAAGCCCATCACAACTGTACATGTTACATATACGCATATATATATACCATGCATGTAGTGGAGAAGACATCATCCCCTCTTCTTTACCACTGACAAAATCATTCCATCATTTATGCCTATACCTTTTGGTGGTTTACGTCTCTTCTATTGCTGGTTATTAAAATAAGTCATTTATTTAGTGTTCCCTGCTTTTAAAACTTGCCCTGCCTGTCTGTCTGTCTGTCTGTCTGTCTGTCTGTCTGTCTGTCTGTCTGTCTGTCTGTCTGTCTGTCTGTCTGTCTGTCTGTCTGTCTGTCTGTCTGCCTGCCTGCCTGCCTGCCTGCCTGCCTGCCTGCCTGCCTGTCTGTCTGTCTGTCTGTCTGTCTGTCTGTCTGTCTGTCTGTCTGTCTGTCTGTCTGTCTGTCTGTATGTCTGTCTGTATGTTTAACATTTGTCTACGTTTATATTTCGGATTCGCGAAATAGACCGGGGAATTCAACAAACATCAACAGTAGCTGACCGCGTTTGCGCAGAATATGAAATTCTCCTAAATGATTTGGAATATACAATCGTAAAGTCTTTTCCGTAAAAAGTTCCGAGCAGGAGTAGTGATGTACCCCTGGGGATGTACCCCTGGGGATGTACTATTTTGGTTAAGTAAACACTACGAGTCATTTATAGGGGTGCTCTTTTTTAAAATATTATTTTCATATATTTCATCAACCGTTGTTTAGGATATAACAGTGCTTTACATGTAGAAGTATCTCAAGTTTACAGAGTCATTCTTCATCTATTTTTAATATGAAAAGACACGTCTTAGTACCGTCCTTTACTGCCCATTTTACCTGTCTCTGTCAGTATAAAAATTGTTGGATTGAACTAAGATTAATAAAAATCAGTCACTAAGATACGTGTAGACGTAGAAAAAGAGAGGAGCTATTTGCATACAAACATAACTATAAGAACATTTCCAAAACCCTATGGCGCCATGGCGTTTACTTAAATTACCTGACTTTAATTGTATGATATACGTTTTGGTAGTTTTACGAAAGTTCCCCTCTAGCTTTTTGTTATTTCAAAATGGCATTAATATGTTGACCTTATTTTAGTACATGGTAGTAGTTTTATTTACATTTTTTCAAGATTTAAAGTGAAACATGACAGTGTAAACTTTACGAAATCTTAAAATCGATATCATTCGAGTTACACAAACAAAAAAACTCGAGAAGGATTGGTGAAAACAAGCAAATATGTAGTTAACATTTGTCTATTTATCAAAATTGACTTTAGACCTTAGATTGAATATTTAACTTTTCCGGGGGGAGAAACAATATAGCGATTGAAAGTGCGGCGAACCATTCGGGGTTAAAGTATTAAGTAGTCACCCCCTGAATGCAACGTCATAGGTAACCAAGGGTTTAAACGCGTGCCTGGAGTTATTACAATGTATTTAGCACACATAAGAGTTCAAACGTTTTCCCACATACCCTAGCGTCGTCTAAATTATGTTTCGTCGATGTAATGCATACACATAAATTCATGCTACCTATTTACGTCCCTAGTAAAATGTTAATTTGATTACATTATTACTCTGCGATATAAAGTATAACTTCCAAATAGGTCTTCTTTTTTATTACCTCTATTTTTAATTCCATATTCTCTCTCTCTCTCTCTCTCTCTCTCTCTCTCTCTCTCTCTCTCTCTCTCTCTCTCTCTCTCTCGTTTCCACTTGGTTCTTGAATCATTGCTTGTAGTCGTGTATATAGAATTCTAAACTGGTACAGTATTACGTTTTACAGTAAAAACTTCATTACTAATACTAGTAGTGTGGTAGAGATGAAGTTACCATGCTCTATATTCTTTGGAACTACATCCTCGAAGTATATATATCATTACAATTTACAGTTCCTTTAACCACCCACCCACTCACTCACTCACTCACTCACTCACCCACCCACCCATTCATTCATTCATTCATTCATTCATTCATTCATTCATTCATTCATTCATTCATTCATTCATTCATTCATTCATTCATTCATTCTCCCTCTCTCCCTCCCACCCGCTGGCGCATTTGTGCAAATACACGTGTATTCAAAAATAATGTTCGTATGTAATAATAAGTTTCTATCAGTGTTATACACAGATGTCCAATAAACTGGTCGAACAGTGTACATGTATCTTGATTCTGACCAAGACGGGCTCAATCTGTTTTGGATGTACAGTTTCTAACTGTCCATGGACCTGATATCGTGGGAGTGCACTGGAGGTCATTACTTTATGGTTGGTACTATTTACTATATAGGGTAGGTTCACCATTTATTGAAATACGTTTCTCCAAGTTCAAGGTTAAAGAGACACATAATTGCTAATATGTTGTAGAAAAGGATATTTTGAAATGAAAAATTGTTATATAATGCACATTAGTAAGATTTTTACAGAGACATTGTAATTTTTTGTATCAATATACACTGCCACTCCTTTCACTGAATGGTTTTGTCCGTAACAAGAAAGGACGTCGACATGTTCGATCAGCTGTGCAAGGGACTACCCGTACTATGCTGTCACAGAATCTAGTTCAGTGCAGTGGGTCAACAGCGACGCCACGGCCAGCTTCCACATAGAGAGCTAACAAAGACCACCAGACATTGCTGTATAGTACTGCTGTATTTTACCATAACACATGTTTTGAGACACAGGTAAGTCTAATTAGTTGTGTTATACACCTTGAAATAATATTTTGCAATTAGAACTGCATATGGAATACGCCGGTTAGCGCTATGGTAAGTGGACTGCGCATGTGTATACAATACTATTAAAACCATGTTACATCATAGACCCTACATCAACTACAACATGGCCAGATGGGTCAGAGTCGATATCGTATGTCTATTTTTTTAATTTGGGTGCGAGAATCACAGTCAATGGTATATAAACCTCTCGGTAGTGGGCGATTGGTGTCTTGACGTGGAAGCAATTCATTGTTCTATTTTTAAAAGTACTTGTTTTGAGACGAAGAAGTGTATTACTACTATCCATCGACAGATTTCTGGCCATCAAGGTGCGTACTATAACATATAAGCTTATTATGGTACGATATTGGATTAAATGTTTACGTAATCGACACTTCACTTACATGATCGGAGTAGTCCTGCGTTATAGCGAACTAACTGCTACACTATTTTGCCGACATTTTGTTGCAATAATCAAAAACGACCTTTTAAGTAACGGTAATATAACTATGAACGTATATTTCGCATACACTGTTGCTGGTGGCGATATTGACTAATCCGAGTAACCGCAGGTAAGAGTCGAGTCAGTTATTATTTGGTTGTCATCATTATTTATATTTTTTGTGACCGACAAACAGTTCGATGATCGCAAACATGAGAACAAAATGAACGAAAGGGCAAGGTCGGTCTTGCAAATCGCGATATCGGTACTCATTGTCATTGCTGCGGCCATGCAAAACAATAAAATGCTATGTTTTCTTCACTAAGTTGGTTAGTACAAAAACTAACTTGTAAAACTTCACCAAAAATACAAAATGATGGTTGTGTAAAATCTGCATTGTACAGGAGTCGTACCAGCCGAGTTCATGTAGTAATGATTTTGCATGTTCAGGCATACTCCTTACCAAGAAAATTATCATAATGTGAACATAAATAATTCAAATGTCCTACTACTTTTATGATAATGCTAGTAGCACCACTAGGCCATTATCCATGATATGACAATTTGCTGCATGCAAACATATACTAGTATTTAGTTAAGTGTGGATGGTCTATTGTTTGCTTGAATAACAAAAGATTGTCATCCAAACACTGAAGTAAGCGTCTGATGTCATTTAGGTCAGACCACTTGCACATATATCAGTGCACCAAACAAACATGTCTGAGAAAAACCAGGGCAACATCTTGTTTTATTCACAACTTGACAAGCAGTACTAGTCTACTAGTGTACCTATTATGGGAAAATAACTGAGAAATATCAACAGTTATGATTGAAAAGTTTTTTTTTTATATCAACAAAATTCGATACAAAGCACATGCATATGGTGAAAAGTTAACATGGAAGTCTGTGGTAGTGCAGATTTGTGGCTCTAGGAGTATTTAGACAGCTTTTCAATGGTTCACTGTTGAACAGCTTTCAAGTCTTGCATGCATATACATTTCCACATGATTAAGCCAGTTAGATCGGTGTAGTACTACTGTTACTATTACTTTAACTCTCTTGGGTATGTGATATTATTGCCTGCATAGCAAAATAGCATGCTGTGAAATTTATTACAAAATTACACATGTGAGACAGTTGTAGCATAATATCAGTTTATTAGTAGCTTGCCTTCTGAAAAGGCAGCAATTGTGAGATAATTTGTACTAGTTTCTTACGTAAAGCTGAGTCTAAGCAAAGCATTAGACATGATAACATATATGAAGATCAACGATACGGAAGTATTTTTAAACACAAACAAGAAACATTTCAAAGTTATTCTTTCAGAACTACTTTACAACCAAAATTATAGTGTTGTGTGAAAAACATTTGCCAAATAATTTGTGTTAAAGTACTTTATGGGGGATTTATATTTGGTTGTATTTTATTTTTCATAGACTCTTTCATGTTTGCCAGCCATTCTGGAATGTAAAGCCCTGAGTTCAAACTGCACAGAAGCATTCACAGTGATAATACTTGGTAGATATGTCTTCTCAGCATTGAAGTAGTGCCACCATGGCAGATTTGATCATCAGTGCAGATTTTAAATAAGTTATGCCACTAGGTGTTAATGTCTCCAAATTGTCATTTGTAGATTTTTAAGAATGTTATATTGATAGAAATGTAGTTATCCATTAAAGGTAGACATTTTTACACATATAGTCATTGTAACTTCACAAAGAACAATCAAAATTTACAGACATCACAGAGTGGTACTGCAGACCCATAAAGAGTTTACATCAAAGAGAAACTTAACAATAACATTTTCTTTGTGTTAAAACTTGTCGAGAAAATGATAATTCAACTGGCTACTCAGTCACCTACCAATATCACAGTTTATTTGTTATTTCAACTAATTTTATGCTGTGTAAAGCAAGTTCAGACAGTTCAGTGTGAAATCATGTAATTTGAGTGTCTTGGTTTACAATAAGTACACATATTCTGTAGCTCTTAAAGTTCTTACAACAAAACCTTGATGAATATAAATATACGGTAGTCAACTGCCTGTATTCAATGTGTTGAATATCCCATATTTAACCAGCCAAGCATGTGGGTCTCATACAATAGATTCAGTTTAATAGTCCCAGTCAATCTAACTTCCAAGCTTACTTGTGGCGTTCTTTGTGTTTGTTTGTTTGTATGTATGTGACATTGGTGATTTACATTTAAAAGGGCCATGATGCTATTGTGTTATTGAATCAGTGAACTCATATGGAGTAGATGTGACCATTCTTTTGTTCTGAGGATCAGCTGTTTAGCGCTGCCAACCAATATTTTTTAAACCCAAAGTTTAATTCTAATCCTACATGACCATTTTAAAAATGTAAAAATCCATGAAAGAAAACTAGTCACCAGAATTCTTTGATAATTTGATGTTTTAAAAAAAATGTCAAACTTGCACATTTTTGTACTAAAAATGTGAGGAAGTCTAAAGGTTGTTGTTTTTAATGAGACATAGTACATGTACATGTGTGGTAGATCAAGGTTTTTGATAATACACAAAAGATTTGACAATAAAATCTATCAAAAATTGTCTTGGAACATGTAGGGTATTAGCAAATACACACTGCCTTCAATTTCTTATAATTTTGCTGGATATGATTTCATAGTCTCGGTACATGTATCTCTTTGTGAAAATCCCAGTATCAAATTGAACCAGATGTAAACTGAATGCCTCTCAATTGTTGCACTGGTAGACAAGTGAGTAAACATTCAAAGAATGTATGCAAATATCCCCAGCAACAATGACCACACCCATAGCAACAACTAAGCTGGTGTATTTCACAAAGATAACCGAGGATTCTTAGGCAATTGAACAAACATTCAAAAAGTGTATACAAACATGTCTAGCAACAGGATCACACCCATAGCAACAGTCAAATGATTGCATCTATTGCAAAGATAACAACAGGGATTAATATGCAAGTGAACGAACATTCAAAAAATGTATGCAGATATGTGTAGCAACATGACCTTGCCCATAGCAACAGCCAAATGATCGCATATATTGCAAAGATAACAACAGGGCTGGATAGGCAACAGGATAGTTATTCAGCAATGAACACATATACCTAGCATGGATCAGCATGTGGATAAACATTTTTACAAACTGTACAGTTGTGCTACAATGCCTTTGTGCTATTTTATTTAGTACACAAAATCTCATGTTGGTTGAATGACAGATACTCAGTGTGAACATTTGAATTAATTTGACATTATCTGAAATATTTCTGTGTTGGAGCATTCCTGATTCTGGTGAGAGGAGAGTTTGATGAGATGGTGGATGCCAGAATAAACAACTGAAAGCAATTCATTATTGTATCTCACTTTATTTAGACAATATAATACAAAGGAATGTGAAAGAAAAATGTTAGGAAGAAAAGAAAGAAAATCCAGTCAGTAGTTCATATTTGTAACAGTTGGCCTGTCTGCGCAGTGTATCTGTGACTCTGTAAGTGAAGGAATAGTGAAGGGAGGATCATGAGTATAGCAGAGTCACAGATCCAGTGAGTAGACAGTTTAATTTAGAATAAGTATGAAAATTGCAAATTCAGTTTCTAAGTGATGGAAATTGTTCTTTTATTCCATTCACCATTTTGTAGAAGAAATTGAAAGCACAGAATTGATTATAGCACACCAACTAATTATGGTAATTGTAAATGTACTTTGCCAATTGTTATTGAATCTTATATTTAAGGTAAAAGCTAGCTACTTTGTACACACATCAATACCAAATTACAAACCTTCACCATGTTTAAAGGGGCAAGTCAGAAACTGTAGGAGAATTCAGAAAGTTTATTTTAGGACAATAAAGTGGTTACATAGGATTAGTTAGCATGTTACTTTAATAGCTGTAGCCATGAAGAATTTATCACCTGTCAAAATACTTTCCCTGTCTGCTATGGTTGCAGTGTTAAATTTATAGTTTGTTGACTATGTAGCAGAGAAGGGGTGGATACAGGTCAACGAGTAGATGCAATCGGAGACACAGATCAATTGTACTGAAACAATTGATGAAAGTGAAGAGAAGAATGTTATGTATCGTACCCTGACACTTTATAAATGTATATGTTTATAACCCAATTTCTCAAAAAACAAGTATCTGAAAAGATGTTTTTAACATATTTTTTTCATTCCGTTCTGCACCAGTTGGTTCAGGTTGTACACCAGAGAGTTAGACTACATCCTTCTATGCATGGCTATAAATGCCCAAGCTGATTGGTCATTTTGTTTTGTGATCTGATCAAAACAATAACAAAGTAAATCAAATGGTTACCTTTTCAGTGGTGAAAACCAACAATTGTGTAATTATTTAGTAGACAGGATAAATTCATGATATGCTTTTGAAATATTATGTTGATGTATTCTGTGAATTTATGTAAAGTAATCATGTTAAAATAAATTATAATTTGCAATCAACTCTTGTCGAGATAAAACTTTGATTTTTTAGTCACACTGTTCCTGTATTATAATAGAGGGACTGCTGTATGATACAATTGCTGTACTTAATTTTCAGTTTCTACATAGAATTTCCCTATGAATACTTAATTAACAGCAATGATTGGTCACTTTGTGTGATACACTTACCAGACATTGTGTAGAATGCCAAATGTGTATCAGACTATGGACTACAGTTCCTGACTAATACTATTTAAACAAAGTACATGAACACTGAGACAACTTATTGTCATATATATGTCATAAATCCACCAGGGTAATGGCAAGGGCTGCGATGACCTCATTCTTTACTAATATATCATAATGACAGGTGTGTTTTATCACTTTAGCTGTACTATCTAGGGCAGTATTTAAAGGTAATTTACACTTGAAATAAGATTTATACTATCAAAGGGCTTGAACTATTTTGATACAGTAAAAAAAACCCCAAGTGATGAGCAATTTAACGTGGAATTGAGCAGTGCAAACAAGGGGCCAATGAATTATATCTGGGGCTGTGAATTACTAGGTTAATTATAAAAGGTGAAAAGCCTTTTGTCAAGTCACATAATGATTTCAATCACAGACACTTGGCATAGGGGTTCTGAGGAGAGAAATAAAAACAAAAAGAAACTATTAAGAAAGTGATATGTACATAGAAGGGATATTATTCTTTCATGATCCACTATTGTACAACATAGTAATATTTAACAAGATTTAGTGATATGCAATTACGTCTAAAATGGGCTTTTGGGTAAAAATTGTTGAATTACAAAACTACTCAGTAGAATGATCTAATATTTGATGGGGATATTTTGGGGAAAGTGTAGATGAATAATCTGTCTGTCTGTCCAACCTCCCCGCTCTGTTTGTCTCTGTCTGTCTGTCTGTCTGTCTGTCTGTCTGTCTGTCTGTCTGTCTGTCTGTCTGTCTGTCTGTCTGTCTGTCTGTCTGTTTGTCTCTGTCTGTCTGTCTGTCTGTCTGTCTGTCTGTCTGTCTGTCTGTCTGTCTGTCTGTCTCTTTTTTGATCTTGATCGTGATCTTGAGCTTTCTCTAATTACAGTGTCTGGAGTCATATACATACTATAAATGTCATTGATCATAAACCGGATAAAACTGTAATCAAACTTTAATCATACATCAATGAATTTCACATAACATGCCATTAAAAGAGAACAGAAATACATTAAACTGAAGCTCAGATGGATAGCTAAGACAACTGTCTGTCTGTGGCTTGGCATGCTTTGTATCGCATCCAAAGGTCAGCAACCTCAAGAGAAATGAAAACAGAAAAACAAAGCATGACATATTACATTCATTTGGTGTGATATGATCTTTCAGCCCATGTGTCATGTTGCACAGATGCTGGTATATTTGTATGAATTTTTCAAAAGGGGATTGTTCTCGATTATCTATAGCCTGGCTGTTGTTAGCGGTGTATTCAACATGTTGCTTTAGCTCTGTAGCAGCAAAATACGCAGGTAGTTTTCAACAACTTGTGACATTTCTGATACTGTTTAGATTAATTTAATTTTGTTGACTCAAGCGTGTACATTATGTACTTCATATGTATTCAATTTTCACTTTGATATTTAATCCCAGTATTTGTAAAGTAGTAAGGTTTTTTATTTCATTCATGAGACATATGTCTTTCATGATATAAGCCTACCGATTTTTATATGGTATTGCAACAGCAGTTGATGCATAGCAGCTTAAGTGTTACTGGTAATTGACAATGTCGTTTTGTGATTTTTTTGTAGATCACTGGCTGAACTCCAAAATGGCAGACATGAGTATAGCAATCAAGCAGGAGTATCCAACATCTCCTGACTCAGAGTCATATTCTGATGATCTAGACGTGTTCAACAGAAGTAAAGAACTATTTTGTGGCGAGGACACTGATCGGAAGTTACATAATCTTGGACAGAGATCTCCAGAAACTGCTCTAACTGCAGAAAAGGGAGCATTTTGTCAGTTAGAAAGCCAAAAACAGAACTTCTTGGAACAATTTTGCACCAGCTCAGTAGCTGCAGAGTCTCGAAATGAGGAATCTCATGGACGAAGTAAAAACAACCAAAAGTTGTGTCTTGTGTGTGGCGATGTTGCATCAGGATACCACTATGGTGTTGCTTCATGTGAAGCATGCAAAGCATTTTTCAAGAGAACTGTTCAAGGTAGGATTTTACCCTATCAACTGGTGTCATCTCTCAGTGCAATATGTTTTTGTCTTGCTAATCACAAAGCATGTCCTCAGTAAAATATCAATGTATCCATCCGTCAATCAATGGATTTTGAGACAGCATGCAAACAAGTCTAGGTTTCACAGAAGTACTCTCTAACTCTGCTATCTTTTACTTTTTTATTTTTTAATTTAAATGCAGGCATTAGAGTATTTTTGGTTTTATAGTGCACCCCTCTTCCCCATTCCCACAACTGGTTTAGATATTTTTGTTGAATAATTGTAGACCAGCTTAGTAACTGCAACTTAAAATATCATTGAATATCTGTCAAACAAACAACTGAAATCAAAGGTTTCATTGAATACTGTTACAGAAAGTGTCATTTTTATAAATAAAATTATTTTTAATTTGCAAATTCTTTTCCCCTAACACAAATTGCAGTGTATAGTAAGGATTTGCAAAGTCCCGCAATTTTGTGCAAAATTTCTGACAATATATTTCGTAAACTTATGATAGGGAAAGTCTTAGGGTTTGAGGTATTATAATGATGGCCTTTATGTAACCTTATAAAACTGTATACTACTATCATAATAAGAACTGACATTACCTTATAAGGATAAGACTCAGACAGATTCTCATAGACCACTGTCATTATAACACATGTACACAGTGACAGTCCATTGACAAATTGACAATAATTGCATTTAGACACGATTTGGATCAGTCATGCTGATAGATTACATGCCAAGTGTCTACAGACATGTATGATTGAATAAACAGGGGGAGATACTGATTTAAACATCCATGGTAAACACTAGGAGAAGTTCAACAGTTCACTGACATCGATTGGTCAGCATGACTTGGTTATCTTTAGGAAGAAATTAGAAAAAAAATGACTACATGATTGAAAACATTAGTCAAAAAATTGACCAATTAAAGAGAATTTCTATGAAATTTAATATCCATATTATAGCCTTGAGTGATGACTTTTGAAAAAGTACACTTTATTTCTTTAAAATTAAAGAAACATTTTCTTTTTTAGTATTTTACCTAAATAGTATATATTTATTGCCTTGATATTTGGTCCAATTAAAGAGAATTTCTATGAAATTGAATATCCATATTTATAGCCTTGAGTGATGACTTTCGAAAAAGTACACTTTTATTTCTTTAAAGAAACATTTTCTTTTTTAGTATTTTACCAAAATAGTATATATTTATTGCCTTGATATTTGGTGATATGTCTGATATCAAGGAAAGATCAGCATGAGGTGTAACGGAGTACATGCTAGAAAATGCATATAACCCAGGCTATAATCTCATTTTCATGCGAGAAATTCCATGTCAGGGAATTTTGAAAAACAATATGTAACTTGACTTTGTGCCAAAAGTGTCATTTAAATTATACATTCAGTGCTATAAAAACAATAATAGATTACTATATTTTAATAGATGTGTTGTTGCATGGTCAACCTCATTTGCATAATTTGAAACAAAGTTTGAATCAATCATGGCAGAGGGCATCATGCATGTACAATGTCCCTGTAGAGTGTAGGAAAACCTTCAAAGTGCCAAATATGCTGTTAACTGTTCACTATAGGAATGGTAATTTTGAAAAGTTAAGCTGCTTTTTCCAAATTCATGCGTGCACTCACCAGCATGAACTGCATGCAATGGTGTACCGATTCAGTGATGACTCAAACAGCAGTATCATCAAATTCATGTAAAGTGAGTCTGATTCCAGCGACAACAATAACTCTGAATGATATTTAACTCACTGGTAGTGTATGTGTCAAATATTGCTGTTCCACCTAGCACAAGCGATTGCCTGTGTTTGTCCCACACTGAGATCCTCTAGTGATAGAGGGACTGTGTCCTGGCATATCACTTGTGCTAGAATAGTATGCCACTTTTGATAATGTACATATAGGACAATATGACAAAGTTACATTAATAAATTGTTGCAATAAAATATGTAAATTACACTCTAACACCAGTCTATAGCATGAGTAGATTTATGACAGAATTTCCATCCACAAGCAGATACAGAAATAAAGTTTGATTTTGATGTAAACAAACAAAACTGTCTTATCAAGATAGTTCCAGGTTGATTTCACTCTGTACTGAAATATACGGACTGCTACATTGTACATCATCATCATCATCATCACTTTGTCCATTGAAAACAACATAACGTGCAGTGTTTGAATATATGAAGCATATAACAAATGATAAGCTATGGAGATTAGTAGATTAAACTTGTCAGCAAGATACAAAAAACAACAGCAGGTGATATGGAGTCATGATGGGTGAATGGTTAGCGTGACCGGCTTGGAATCTACAGGTTGCAGGTTCAAGCCCTGTTGCTGCCTGCTGTTTGTTTCTGAGTGGCTAAAGTCCTTGGACAAGATTTGAACCACGACTGTGCCTCAGTCAACCCAGCTGTATAATTGGGGACCTGGTAGGATGTAGGTTGCAATGTGAAGGCTTTAATCCTATGCACTTAAATGGCTGCAATGGATTGTATGCTCCCCGGGGAGTTGAGGAAGACTAAATGGCCGTTGTGCCGTTCTGATCCGAGCCAGGTAAAGTGCTTTGAGCACGAAGTGGGAAAGCGCTATATAAGAACCCAACATTATTTATCATTACTGGATGGCATTTTGAACTATTGAAATGATCACAGAATTGTCTAGGCTTTAAGGTTTGTTATTTTAGCAGTAGCCTGGGATTATCATATCAGATGACATGATAGTAGTTGTAAGTTTTGTACAAATCAGACATCAAGCCTCTATTTCATGGTTTGATTAATATACCATGCTTTCCACAGCATGTTGTTAAGTAATAAAGTTATTATTAATACAAGTCATACACAGCTAAATAAATTATCTTAATTTATATCAGGGCAAGTATGTTTTGGTGAGCTACTTGAAAATTTTGGTGCAATATGAAGTTAAATTCATGAACTTAATTATATTTTGATTTGTCAAATGCTAGGCTAGGCTTCAAACATCAGTGATATATTGCACTTGCAGGATAGATAGATCTACCAATGAACAGACTAAACAGATAGAACAGCAGCAACCAATCAGATTGTTGCTTAAAGATAGACCTGGGGATCATTATACAATGAGCGACAGGACAGTAACAACCAATCAAATTGCTCCTTAAAGATAGATCTGTTGATTATTATAGCAGGACTGACCGGACAGTAACCTTTAATAAACTAACATTTTCTGTGGTTTGTCTGTAAGATTTTACTGAAAATAAAATGCAATCGCTGATCTAATAACAAGTATTAGGGTGAAATATACCAAACTTATGCTTGCATTTCATCTGCGCATGATAAAAATCAGCAATTTGCTTAAAAAGCTGGAACTTATGGCCTCACTAGGTTAAGTGATGGAAAGTTACAGTCAAAAAATATGCGTGTACAGTTTGGTGAAATTAATATCACTTTCAAAAAAGAGAACTCTTTAACATCTGTCTATGATTTTAGTACTTTGTAAATGACAAATTCAGGGCACTCTTCCAAACCCTGCTTCCTGTATCAAGGGGATATTATGATTTGAAAGCACCCCCCCCCCCAAAAAAAAAAAAGAAAGGAAAAAAAAGAAAAAAGAAACTGTTATCAGAATACACCCCCCCCCCCAAGCTGTTATCAGAATATCCCATAAACTGATTAGTTGCAGTGAGTGTGATCACATATATGTCATACTGATTGAGTATTTAAATTAAGTTATTATGTACATGAACACGCACAACTGTGAAGAACACAGAAGTGAATATTACAAACAAATAAGTCAGGTCATAATTGAGATTGATGCCACTGATGCACCACTCTGTTTGCGTATCATATGAGAGATATTTACAAGTGTCCTAAGTGATATTCCGAAATGAAACACAGATCACGGCTGTCCATATTGGAATAATGACCTTTGCACCTTAACCCCTCTACATGTACTACGTAATGCATGAAGTGTGGTAATGTAAATTTAAACAACACACATTTTCAAACTGCAATGTGGGAAACAGAACAAACTTCAAGGAATACGAGAGCTATCGGAGTAACACATTCAGTGCCAAACACAAGCTATCCAAATGGTGTGTCAAAAGAGAGAGATGTCCATTGGAAGTGTAGCATCACCTAGTTACAATATTTCATATCTTGTCAAACATAAACATCAAGTCCATTGAAAGTAGTATGTCAATTAATTACAACAATTGTTCTGTTTGAAAGCTATGATGAGCTATTGGTGTCTAGACATTCTAAAGTGATCATATTTATGGGTACTCTAAAAGTCTCATATCCCAATAAACAGAACTTTAACCTCATTTAGCTATTGAATTGGCCTGAACAAACAAGTCTGGCTACAAAAGGCTGACCACTGTATACCAGCATTCACAGACTTTTCTACTTATGTGTAAGCTTCGTGTCCACCAGTTCAGACAAAGATTGCCAAGACAGTGAGACTTTTTTTGCCATGATACAATGTATGTAGAATTTGTCACTTTTTTAGACAAGAAAATTGGGAACAAACCTATTTTCAATTCAAGACAGAACATTACAGATATCTACCATATTTTCAAAGGATACGTATTAAACCAAAAGTTGTCATACTTTGATTTTAACAAACACTGAATGATTGCTAGTTTCATTGTTACAAATTTTATTTAAACTTTTCAGTTTTCAGATATAGCTAACAGGGATTCTGAAAAGGATTGTTGACTAATACGGCTCAAAAGCTCAATCAGACTTTATGAAGTTGGACTGCTGCTGGGCTTGTATCATTAAATAATGTTAGAATTTTGAAAGATTGTTGACTTTTGAATTTCTCACAGTTTTAATAGTGTGTCTCACAAATAAAAGTCCTAAATTTTACCAATGTTTGTTCAAGTATTATTCTCGGTAACAATCAAGGAGAAAACTGGGGGGGGGGGGGGGGGGGGGGGGTCAATGTGCAATTGAGGATAAAATGTCCTAAAAATGTATTGACAACATACTTGAAAATAGCAGTGTTAACTCTATGGTAAAATAAGAGATTAATGATTTCCCTGAAAACAATATCTGGTGAATTACCAAATTTATGCAATGATTTCAAAAGGAACAGAAACTACCTTTTATAATTGATAAAGTTTGGGTGATTTGAGCCATACATATAGGAAATTATTTTCAGTCATGCATGCAGTCCTGCACAGGGCTGCAGCAGGACTTTTGCAGCACTGTGGCAACCAAGAGGCATTATTCTGGTTGACTAAAATTCAGGAATGTAGCACTAACAGCCCTGAAATTCATGACTGCTGCAGCACTTTAGAAATTCAGTCAAGCATTCTGTGAAGTCCTACTGCAGCCCTGCAATGCCACAGGACTGCAGGAAATTGGCTGTGCATTCTTTCTTTACATATAATAACATGAATTCATACCATAGTCCCAAACAACTATTTCCCATTCTAAGACAGTCTTGTTTCTTCAACTTAAATATTGTAAATTTATGTGTCCTTGCTCCGAGTTGTCAGATGTGTCTTAACTTAGTGTGAACAGAATTGATCAAATTACTCAGTGATGTAGTGTTGCTGGCCTATGTATGACCCTTTTAATTCATTCACAGTCTAAGAATACCTGTGGCTGACAAGGTACTTTCACCTGTTTGTGTGAGGTTTACCTGTTTATGCTTTGTGCCACACCCTGTCTGAAACTATATTTCAATGCCCAAGAGACAAATATAAGAATGAGCAATGTAAGCCTTCTTTCAAAGGTCTGTTATTATTTTCTACCATTCATCTTCAATTGAATCATCATATTTCTCTTGAAGATATTGTTGCTATGGTGACCTCAGTGATTTTATGGTATATATTCCATCAAATAAGTTTAGCAGTGACATGGCGAGTCTATGCTAATCTTTCATTTTGCATTCATTAGCTAGGGTAAAAAAATGCAAAAATGAAACTGTGGTAACTGTTTCAAAGTTTTCAGAATGATAGATCTAAAAAAAAGAACAACCCCTGAATATATCGTAGTAAAGTACATCAGTTAATTGTAAGAGGATTTATACAAAACAAGAGGAATACCAAAAGTTTTGTGTTTCCTCACTCCACATTTCTAAACCTACAGTATGTGATTTATAAAGAGATTAATATAAATTTAGATTTAGGTAATCTGAATCCTATTCTTTGATTCAAATGGAAGAGTATGGATCATATTGTGATCCAGGACATCATTTACCATATGAGAAGGTTTTTAGATGGTTTATTTGGGCTGCTTATAATTGAATGATTACCACAGGCAATCCCAATCCCTTCTGTGGATACAAAATCTATATAGATTTTAGTAGTTGTTTATTTATACATGTCACAAACAGCATATGGACATACTGTGACAACAAAATAAATAGAAATCAGGTATTATATACAATGCACTGAGTTTTTGTCCAATTTTAGAAAGTCTTTTATACATATATTTCTAACACATATAGCATTTAGTGTATGCTTAATACTCATGAATGGTATTTGAATAAATCCCTTTTATTTGTAGTAGAAGGTGTCAAAAGAGAGCTAGTGAAATGGTTCCAAAATACCTTCAGAAATAATAAACATTTCTAAGTATCAAACTCACATTACACACATTGCAGAGCTGTCTGTAATTATGTCTACTGCAAAAGGCTGTTACCTTGACCCCAGCTGACTGCTGAAGTAGGTCAATGTACTCAGGTCAAACTACCATGCGGCACTGACATGTTCATTTGTTTCCATAATGCTATGTATGTGTCACCTAGATACATATCATTACAAGAGAAGGACCTTTTCTCTCAACAACCTGTGATATAGTTTATTTTTGACAATCCAATACATCAAAGATTTTTATCTTATCAAGAGACTTCAAGGCTTTTTATTTCATTTTTACATCCATTCCATCACAGATTCATTGGATTGTAATTGTATGAAAACACTTTAAGAGTTAATTGTGGAAAATAAAAGGAAATCAAGCTAGTGTAAAATGTTGTAAAATTGATCATCTGTGTGTTACAAGTCTTAGATTGTAATTGTCAGGTGGTAGGTATCTGCAGAAAGAAGGGATTTATAATGCATTTACCTCAATTAAAGACTTCCAGCTTGTAGCACTTCAGTCTGGAATGATTTAATGTTTAAAACAAACATACAACAGTTTGGCATAGTCAATGAGATGTAGAGGGGTCCGTTAATTCCACATACTCACAGTTTACACATACAATACTTACAATTTGTGCAATTGCTGAATTTAAAATATTACAAATTTGGATATTTAGAACATTTTCTTTGGGAGTTCAGTATCTACCAAATTTTCAAATTTTTGGTGGCAAGAAAAACAATTAATTGACTTTTATAGAAGTACTAATTATGGCATAATTATTTTACATTTCAAAAATTACCTGATCAGATGATATTTAAGAAATATGTACCCTCAAACTCAAAAGATATTTCAGATGTCACTTTTCAGTTTTAGAATCCCTGTTTTGAGGAAGTCTGCCTTTATGACACATACACATATAGTAACTTACATCATGTGACACTTGTGAAAGTAAAATTGTAGTTTTCTGTTTGCTTTTTAAATTTTAACTTATAGTGTCACTTATGAAATTCTTTTTAGCATACTGTCGGGTAATGAAAATTTGAACTGATTATAAGGCAATCAAATAGCAAAATTAGAATCCTGATAAGGCATGTGAAGTAAGATCTTGCTCAGTTGGCAGCCATGTTGAACATTCTTCATGTTGCAATTCAATGTAGGAGTATTCTGGAGACTTGAGAATTTTGCTGACTCATCTGTGAGAGTGCTGTAAGAAACCCCAGATGAACACACTTCCGGTATTGTATACTGTATGCAAATGACTGAACACATAATATTGAACAATTTATGGATTTTATCATTTGAACATATTCTGGTATGTGATGGAGTCCATTCCCTGGGAGTTCACTGTGTCGTGTTGCAGCACCTACAACATGTATATTAAGTTCTAGTCCAACCTATTAGAGATATATGCAGTACATTTACATTAGACTGCAATGTGCAACAGGAGAACAGCTAGGTCATTAAGCCTGAGGTTATTTCACTTTTTAAAGCTCAATAAACTTACAGAACTAGACTCTTTAGTACCATGATATATTGAGCAGCTTTATTGTCCCGACTATATCTAGAGTAATTTGTGGTTTTCATCCTATTGAGCTCTTTCAAATAACTGAGAGAGATCATTAATTTTGACAAAAGGAAGTTTATAAAAGATGTACAAATCGTACCTGTAACCTGTCACGTTGCCAAACATTTTAACCCAGAGAACTGGACAATTTTATTGAAACGACTTAGCAAGATAAAAGCCTGTTTTCAATCACGTTAAGATTATGTATTGATTGACAGGTATCGTCGGTTTATACCCATGCATTCATACACTATCAACAGTGGATTGATGGGTGGTCATTGGGTTAGTGGTTTAGTGAGTCAAAACATAATGTGTATATATTAAGCAAATCAAAGGTAAAGGTTGAATACAGGTTTCAGAATTGGTTAATCATTAGACAGATTTGATTATCTTGAACTACATCAACTACTGAGCACAAACACTAAACTATGAATCTATACCAAGGAGTAATTATGGGGCAAATTTGAATACATTTTATGAATACACTTTGATATCATATATTATTAGATCATAATAGTGAGAAATGTGGATTATCCATTAAATGGCAGATTAAGTAAAATTGTAAAATAGAAAGGTCACATTTGAAAAGGAGGTTACAGTGCCATATGTGTTGACAGGGAGAACAATGTAGTCTGTTGCAGATATTGTATGTTCATAAAGGATTCATAATTTAGCATTCTACTCTTAACTAGTATATGCCATAGTTACACTGACCAAATGTATAGGAATTTATCTCAATTTCACTAAATTTACCCCAGCTCTATGTAATACTGAGATCTAACATTAAAATTGTTTTCACACAGACCATATATGATTTAGTGCATCTGTTATGCGGTATCTTAGATATGATAATAGTATTAGTAAGAACTATTCATTTGCCATTGTGTCAACTTTCTTCTCCTGGCCAAGATATAATACAGTTATTACTTACATGTATGTAGTCAGTTACTGTTTCAAGTATTTGATAATCTATAAAATATTTTTAACGTTGAAATATGGGGTCTTTCTTAACTATGGATGAAAAGATGTAAATTTTAATAATGTTATGAAAATTGTAATTATCCATGAAACCATAGGTGATCTTAACTGATGAGGGTTCATGCAGTCATGTCAATAACTGGTTGCAAATGTCTCAAATCTGACAGAAAATCTAAAACAAAAACTTTTGGTGTTCATGCACTTGTCTAAAGTTCTCAGTCACATCACTGTTAAAAGCCATGTATGATTCTGTTTGATGTGTAGTTCATTCAAACCGTAAAAGGTATGGAACTATGTTTTAACTACCAGGGTATTTTCATTTTGTAAAATGATGAAATTTAATCCCCACTCAGAGAAAAATTGTTGTCATTTTACAGTGACTTGAATACTTACATGTAGCTTCAATATAGATTAGATTAGATAAACTTTATTACAACTATAGAAAATTGACAAATCTATTTGATATGTAAGTGTAATAAAAAAGATATTAAAGAACACTACAATGAGATACATGTAAGCTAATGTTAGAAGTATAGAAGTAAAACAATGTTATTCATTTTGACATGAGTTTAGATACATACAGAGAACAATTATAATCTCTGTTTTGATTGCATTATAAATTTAAATTGCTCTTTCTTTTCTATACTATTGGAAATCTGAATTGATATTATAAATTACACTAAATAATTTATCACTCTGCTTTGTATATAGTTTGCAATGTATCAAATGATGTTCTTCGCCTTCTATTGTATTACAATTTTTACATAGTCTATTTTTACATAGTCTATTTTTACATAGTCTATTTTCAATTAGAGTTTTGGCAGACAGTGGAGGAAAATTGATAAAAAAATTTATATATTGCATTACATTGAAAATAATCTCAATATGCTAAACATTTAAAAGATTAAAAAAAAACTACCTACCTCAACATTGTAGTCCAAGACTACCACATGCATATATGTGTACATAATAATTCCTTTGGGTGTATCGTATAGTTGAAAAGAAAATAATTTTATTATCATGTCTATGAAAATAATTTATATAAGCATGACGAAATAAAAATTTTCAATCTGATAACTTTAAATGGTCTATTTTATACATTTTTTGGCATCATAGTTATACTGATAGCCCTTTGACATCCCATAATGGTTTTTGCAAGACAGAAATTCCCATGATACTTCATCTATCTAAATATATTCAGAAATGTGGCTTTTAAGAAAATAGGGAGATAGTGTCCTTGAAAATAATATGTAACATGCATGAAATAGGTGCTCATTCACTTGTACAGTCAATATGTGTTGTCACAGTTCTAAGGGCACTAAGTGCACTGAACCTGCTACAAATTTCAATTTTTTAATAGTGTCTAGTTTATCAAGTCAGTCTCATCTTACAGTGATATGAAAAAAATGAACCATGGTAATGTCTAATGCTAGGCTTTGAAACCCCCAGTAACTAAGGAGGGGGAGGGGGTTCTAGTTCATCTCAAAGTTTCGTATACACAATACTTCATGCTATAGTTTTAGTTGTGAATCCTGCTAAAAGGCTGTGGGAAGTCAGCTAGATCAATTATAGACTGTAAGATACGACGTGATGTTTCGCGTGTTAGGGGTTGGCCGATGGTTGAGGGCGCCCCGTCACGGCGTACCTTACAGACTAGGTCAATTATAACTGGTGTGTGCCGAGATTCTTTCACTAGTCTCGGGAGCATCACTAGCAGAAACTCTAAGAAAGGAGTGTTTTGTATGTACTGATATCTACCACATAATTATACTCGAATATCCTTGTACTGCGGGCCCTCATCGACTACATACGGCTAATCATTTGTTGACGTGTTACTGCAATGCTCCGTGTTATTGCGATGCCCCGAGTGCATCACAGTAAGACGTCAATGAATGATTAACTCTATGTAGTCAATGAAGGCACACAGTACAAGGATATTGAGTCCAATAATTATGCAGTAGATATCGATAAACCGTATACATACAAAACAGTCCCCTTTTAGCAATGCTCCTGAGGACTGGTGAGAGAGTCTAGTGTATGCCCCTCATTAAAAATACATCCTAATTTTATTAAACTGCATGTGACATCTCTCAAATCATTCATATTACATAATGAACTTTTGAATAATAATCACCTATCATGAACAATTTCATCGGACAGTCAAATATATAGATATTTGGAACAGTAAATTAGAAACAAATACAACGTTTTGATTCATCTTAGTACATTTGGTATGTTTTACTACTGTTCTATTGATTCTTGGAACCATGAACAAATTATTCTCCATTTTCCCTGATATTCTTTTGTCATTTAATCAGCTGAAAGAAGATGTATACCAGAGACAACTGTAATATTACAAATGACATATTTTGATTACATTAATTTAGTATACTATTAATATCAATGATATACATTAAAAATTGCCTTCTGCATGGCATTGACACAGTACAGCTAATTTTGTAACATATAGGTTGAGTGTGTATGAATAATACATGATCTTATTCAATATGGATAATGCCAGAATACCAGGTTTAAATTCTGCCAATAGCAAGTAATGGTTATGTATGATGATACCTTTTAATATAAAACAGAAAGTACACCCACCATATGTGTAAACATAGCTTTTGAAAGTATATTTGAATGAGAAAGACATATCTGATAATTTCAGATTTTATGGTACATTTTTTCAGTTCATATACTAGAAGAACAATGGACTTAGTTATGTTAGTTATAGTAACTGCCATGGGTTAAGAAAGACAAAACAACATCTGCCTAATACCCAATGTCACAATTGGCATTTCATTTTACGTAATTTCTCACGAACTAAATACATTTGATATGGTTCAAGCTCACAGCAATGTGTATGGGCCATGTCTCCATGGTTCACTCAGAACATTGGAATGTGTTAACCGAGAACACTTACAATATCAAATACTCCAATTTAGCCTTTGTTTTGGTATACAGTTTGCTGTGGTAATAATGTTGACCTTAGAACATTGACCTGACCCTAAACCATATTACAACTGTATCCTTGACATTGTCTCTGAATATGTTTCAGATAGATATCTATTCAGGGACTGCTTGCCAACATAAACACTTTGAGTTCAAAGCTTAACATAAAATGATATCTTTGGAAAATGATATCATTTTATCATCTCCCAAGTAAGATAATACGCCTTTATTAATTTCTAATGTTTATAGTTCATATTACATACAGTTTTATTTCAATGTTCTTGCTGATTGCTACATATACTTGATAAATACACATGTCAGATCTGAGTATATGGAAATGTTTTAGTAGGTTTAAATAAACGAGTGCAAAATGAGTCAAACATATTTTTAGCCGTGTATGGACAATTAAATTCTTGAAAAGGGAAGTCAAGTTTTGATAATTTGTCGTTTGAACATATGTACATAAAAGCAATGATACCTGTAGGCAACCCTAGTAAAATAACTGGATGGATTTTATCTGCTTAATACCACCTTTAGCAAAAAATAATATACTATTAATTTAGAGTTTAAATCATATCCTTCCTTTATAATTTGGTGTTGATTTGTTTGTTTATTGGATCCTATTTGTAGGGAATGTGCAGTATGTATGTCCTGCAGTTAATGAATGTGACATTACAAAGAGGAGAAGGAAATCATGTCAGGCATGTAGATACAGGAAGTGTCTGATTATGGGCATGCTAAAAGAAGGTAAGAAAGTGTCAAATAACACAAACAGCCTTGACTTTTCTGAACTAAAAATAAGATATCAGATTATTCTAGCTATATTTGCTCTGCAACTTATTGTTATAGGAATCCAAATATACCAAACTCCCTGTCAGAAATTTAGCATTTGAACATTGAAAAGAGTCGTTAGTAAGAATTGACAGAATATTTTAGAGAACTATAATCCCTGTGACATAGTTAGCAGCCATTTTGGATAATATGGTGTGATTTGAGATTCTTTGTCTGTCTCTAAGAAAATTGTTGTATTCCCAATTTTCACCCTTGATATTTAAACAAATGATGCACATTAGTTAGCTGTAGTCTTATCATGATTTCATTGAATTAGTTGTAAGAGAGATATCATTGTTATGATATACAGATGCCACTTTTTGTGAGAAGAATATGAAGATTATTAGTAACCCCAATCCAATGCTCATATTGAGCTTATGTAAAATTGATGAACTATGACCCAGGATGTCTAGTTAGTAGTGAAAATATGGCCCAAATCTCTTTTCAACAGGAGTAAGAATTGATAGAGTACGTGGTGGTAGACAGAAATACCATATTTTACACAGAGCTTCAGAAAATACAGAGCAAGAACCAGTCAAGAAGAAGGTCAAAGGTGAGATAGTAGTATTTTTTGTGGTTGTTTATGTGAATTTTAAATGTCAGTTTAGGTGAAGTTCTTCAGCGGACAGCCTGGTATCCATGGCAACAACGACATCATTTCCATTGTGTACTGCAGAACCTGGTATCACAGTATGGAATCCATGCATATATACTACAGTTCATTTATATTGTAGAACAGGACTGCCTGGATTCATAAACATGTGACTATTAGGTCATTTCATTTTCATGCTTGTACAATAGAACAGGAAAGAAGGGTGTGTCGTTCTCTAACCAATACTGTAGTCTAAAACAAAATAACCATATACAAATACACAAAGTACAAGGCTGTCTGTACACTACTATAGTCTATGTTAGCTAGTCTGTGCACTACTATAGTCTATGTTAGCTAGTCTGTGCACTACTATAGTCTATGTTAGCTAGTCTGTGCACTACTATAGTCTATGTTAGCTAGTCTGTGCACTACTATAGTCTATGTTAGCTAGTCTGTGCACTACTATAGTCTATGTTAGCTAGTCTGTGCACTCCTATAGTCTAGAGACAATGTTTGATTTTCAATCCGCATCTGTAATTTTGTTTACTTAAGAATGAAAAAAAAAAATTGGAATGCAAGCAGGCAATTTAAACCATCCTGTTTCTTGTGTAGTGTTATATTCCTGTATATACAAGGATACTATTTTAGTACATAGAACCCTAGAACGTGTGTGAAATGCAATACTGTACTTCTCCATACTTGCCCCAATAGAATACGGGAGAAGGCTTTCTAGTCTTAATAGAAAAGTAGGTCACAACTTGAAACCCAAACTATTTTTAAAATGTAGCTGAATTTATATAATCATATTACCTTAAGTATAAATGATAGCTAATGAAGATATTTGTAAATTAAAAGGGAATTTATTTAGCATGTTGAGATGTTTAGATGACTGTACACTTTCTATTGAAGTAGACTGGAGTAGCTATATGTACCGGTATATATAGTTGAGGTTGCCATGGTGAGACACAGCAAAAGGGAAAGACAACAATTAGGACGTTAAGGTTAAAAGTAGGCTGATTTCATGGATTTTGATTATTTTTTCTAGCTGAACACGCCATTGTAACACAGTTGATGGCAGCAGAACCAGAAAAAGCCAACGCCATGCCAGAAGACATCCCAGATGTTAACGATGCAGAAGTCAAAATTTGGATGATAATGTCAAATTTAGCAAATAAAGAACTAGTGGGATTGATAACATGGGCCAAACAGATACCAGGTTAGTGATAGTTTTACCAGGCTTGTAAAATTTATACCCGGTTAGTAAAGTTATACCAGGTTAATAAAGTTATACCAGGTTAGTAAAAGTTATACCAGGTTAGTAAAAGTTATACCAGGTTAGTAAAGTTATACCAGGTTAGTAAAGTTATACCAGGTTAGTAAAAGTTATACCAGGTTAGTAAAGTTATACCAGGTTAGTAAAAGTTATACCAGGTTAGTAAAAGTTATACCAGCATGTTATTTCTCAACGAGATGTATGAATTTCTGTCAACAATAACTGCCTTATGTCATTTCTATCCTTTTCTTTCATTTGTTCCGCTTTGCATTATGTAAATTAGGAAATATTGGCAACTACTATTCAATAATACTCATTTCAAGTTAATAAGGTACTGGAAGAAGTAATGCAGAGTACCATGTTGATCAAGGAACAAATACTCAGTTTCTCGTAATTCACTTCATATTTCCACTATTTTTGTCTTTCTCATACTGTTGGTGGCGCTCTTTATGATGACGATCATCACAGATAGTCTGCCACAACTGTAGTTTCCAAATTCTTTAACACCAACTCTAGAGGGCGCCCTTTTAGACCGAAACAGGCACAAAATATTGTTTTTAAACAAGGGTAATATTTCTGCATACATACAAATTGAAAGTTGCCATAAAGTATATTTTTACTAATTTTAGTGAGTCCACCTGCAAAAGCATGCAATTTAAACCATGATAGTATGTGCCATTATCATACTGATAAGAAAAATATTACTAGCAAAGTGAGTCAAATTATTTAACATTGACTCTAGAGGGCAGTATTTATTAATATACCTTTTACTGTTACAGGACAGCTATGATGTGGGTTCATGAAACATTTTAGATTTGTTAAAAGGGATGGTAATCTGAGTATAAACAGAAAAACGATAGACAGAATCTGAAGTCAGAATATTACTTGTTCACTATTAAAGTGGCCATATGCATGTCTTTTGATGATTTTGCTATCTTTCATATCAACAGGATTTCTCTCTCTAGCACTGAATGACCAAATGACACTCCTACAAAGTGCATGGAATGAAATTCTATGTTTAGGACTCGCCTATCGCTCAGTCCCATACAAGGATAAACTGGTTTTTGCTGATGACTTCATCTTGGAAAAGAATGGAGCCAATATAGCAGGCCTGAGGTTGGATTTACTCAATGAAATGACATTGAGATTGACAGAGAAACTTCAGATGGTCAAGATAGACCGAGAAGAATATGTTTTGTTAAAAGCATTGGTTTTGTGTAATTCGGGTAAGTCTGTTGCAGTCTTAGCAAATTTACATTCAGTCTGTACAGCATGACATTTTGTTTCTCTCCATATAATGCATGTAGCCAAGCTCTTCAAACAGTAGCTTTACAAATTTTCACTCACCCAAGTGAGAAAAGCAGAGAAAGAGAGAGATGTACAATTTAGCATGTCAAATTTTCTTTATGCACTATAACACAGAAATATCTTTTTGTCCTTGCCTATGGGTAATTTTGGCCAGATAAATTTTGCATAAGAATTTCTGAATGTGAACACAGTTGTAGTATAACCACCATATTAATTGACTGCTTTGTGTTGTGTTAGTCAGCTAAAAAGAATAACACTAAAGCAGCATTCTTCTTTCATATCTGTCCTTCAGATATTGTACATCTGGAGGATGCTGCAGCTGTAGACAAAATACAAGACACGTTATTTGATGCCCTTAATAACCACATCCAGGCAATCCATCCCAGTGAAAAACGTCGTCAAAGTCAACTACTAATGGGACTACCTTTACTACGTCAGCTGAGTGCAGCATCAATGCAGCACATACGTGAAATGTCTCAACACAAGGAAATACCTATGGATCAACTTCTAAAAGAAATGATCAGTGCAAAAATGGACAAAGACGCCATTCCAATAAAACAACCACAGAGTAATGAACTGTAAATAAAACTTGGAGAGAAAAAATAGGCCAAGCCGTGTTTTTGAAGTGACTTTGGATAATGGAAATGATACAGGGTATTTAGAGCCATAGGCTACCATGTTATGAACTTTCTCAGGGGGTTCAACTGTAGCAGGGAAATAGGCCAGTCCTTAGAGCTGGTGTGTTGACAGTGGTCAAATATAAAATATAGCAGGGAACAAAGACCTTGTTGGTGTGTGTGTAGACAGTTGGTGTTATGTGTGGGTTCACATGCAGTGATAGAAGTAAACAGCAAGAACGTTTTTATTTTATTTTTTTTTTATTTTTAAATTTCATCCATTTTAAGATGAGTTAAAGGACAGTACAATGCTTGTAATCAATGAATGCTGCACAATTTTGAACTTTTAGTGGTGATCTTGTATGTATTATAGCATATAACATGACACCATTTTATTTGTTTCTCCTAGAGCACTGAGTACTGGTGAAGGAACAGGTTATTTTTTTTTTTTTTTTACATGAGCTGGCAATATTGATATCTGAAAATCAAATGCTTTGTTGGTTGAGAGCTAAAGTATGTGAAACAAATCATAATGTTGGTTGTTTTTAATTGGATGGTGATACTAACTTGTCACTTATGTGGTAGGAAACTAAATGCTCAGAACTCTTGCCTAAATTGTATACTCTCATGAGGTCAGAGCCGAGCATGTGGGTAGAGTACAATATACAGATTGCAGGGCATTCAACTGCTACATCTGAGCATGTGGGTAGAGTACAATATACAGATTGCAGGGCATTCGACTGCTACATCTGAGCATGTGGGTAGAGTATAATATACAGATTGCAGGGCATTCGTCTGCTACATCTGAGCATGTGGGTAGAGTACAATATACAGATTGCAGGGCATTTGACTGCTACATCTGAGCATGTGGGTAGAGTATGATATACAGATTGCAGGGCATTCGAATGCTACAGCTGAGCACATGGGTAGAGTATAATATACAGATTATAGGGCATTCGAATGCTACACTGAGCATGTGGGTAGAGTATAATATACAGATTGCAGGGCATTCAACTGCTACAGCTTTTATATCTACATTTCAAAACTCTGGATTGAATCTATTTGAAGTGTGTATTTTGATAAAAAGGTAAAAGATGTCTTTGGAGCAAAGGTTTAAGACTTGGAAGATTACTTGTTAAGCACATGGTAATTATTTTTGATGAGTTTGCGTAAAATACATAAAGTCTGGTATTTTAAAGTATAAGGGATCAGTGACTGGTTGATATTTGCAATGTGTATTTTCTCTATAGAGGTGGGGGTCTAGACCCATAACCAGTGAAATGATATCTATACTCACTCTGTCAACAAATACAACAAATTTGTTGTCGAGTGAACACTCTACAGTTTGTAGTTAGTTTTCTGTGATCAGTACTGTGTGAGATATCATGTGTAATGCACTACTTTGTTATTGCATGACACCAAAATGTTCCTGTGATGTTGTTCACTTGTTGACTAAAGCCCTGAGTAAAACCCTTTACACAAGCAAACATACAAGAAAACCAGTTTATGTTGATAAAAGACTACTTTTATACCTGTAAAGGGTATAAGCTGAGTTTGTATCTTTTGGAGGTACTCTTTGCTGTGTATGAAAAGGTACCTGCAGTACTGTGCTTTCTGCAACATAGGCTAACCATCACTTGCTATTGGCAGGACTCTAACCTGTAAATAGTTCCACACATGTATATCAAGGAAAGTCCCATCATCTGTGCTAACAACACCAGGAGGCAATTTTTTAAAGTCACTGAAGTTATTATACTGGAATTGTTTAATTGAGATTTTAATGTGTATACGTTTTATTATACCTGAGTTCAAAAAAGATATAAACTCAGCTTGTGTGACTTTTAATGAAACTGGCTAAGAAGACTCTCTAATTTTGTGTCAAAATGTCTTAACACAGTGACCTACGTCTACCTTGTTATTGTAACGTATGAATTCTAGTGAGTCTGATATTATTATTGTGTTATTCTGGGATACATTTTGCTGCAAGAAATGGGATTTTTCAAAGTGTCATGATAGTGGACCTATTATTGTAATTATAACATATGGCTGGATTTATGTACCAGTACAGTGTTGATTGTGGTACTATTTAGGTCATTTTTGTGAGAGAGGAAAGGATTTTTTTGAAGTTACATGTACTAATCATTAAATGGTGTGACATTGAAATTCACTTCTGATTTGAGATCCATTTGTAGTAGCTGTAGTGTTCAGCAGACAGAATGCATACCATCATTGCTGATAAATAATTCCATGAGTTTGTATAATCCAAATTTAAAGATTTGTATTCCATGTGAAATGTGACAGTGTCAACAATCATAGTTTGTCAATAATTTAACAAAGTAAATATTGTGAAAATTGTTTGGAGGATGTGTACCATATGAACTGAGAGATTATTAGTAAGAAATATTTTTATCAAATTATCAGTGTGGCTTCTCAAAATGCTGTTAATGAGTTCTAAACTTGTGTCTCAGTATCTAGTGTATCTTGTAAAGTTTGTTTCACAGCTAGTGAAATGAGTTGGTCCGTAAAATAGCAAGAGGCTTGTAAATGTAAGAAATGTGTACTTTGTATATCATCTGTCTATGAAGAAAACGCTTGACCTTTGACCTTTATGAATTACTGTCCTTTATTTCAGTCACAATATTGTGACCTTTGAACTTTCACAAGTTATTTGCTGATTTCTAAGATTGGCATTTAAAACTATATTGCAGAATATTGTTCTTTTTCATAGCCATTTTTTTTTGGTGCTGTGTGTATGCTTGGGTCTTTTTTACCTTGAGGTTGTAGATTTTTTGACTAAAATTTAAAACATTTTAAATGTCAAATAGGAATTTTCCAGAAATTTTGGGTAAAAACACATTTTATCAGGTATTTATCTCACAAATAGTGAAATCAATTTGAACTAGAATTTGTCAACTACCTCATTCTATAGAAAATCAGGTTAATTTATTACATGGATTTGACAAACATTTTTTTTTTAAAAACTTTTTTTTTTCAGTTCAGCTCAGCTGATAAAATACACAATTTGTAGTCAGACATTGCAGGATAGTTAATTTATTAATCAGAACCTGTCAACTGAATTCAATGTTCCTCATTAGAACATGATTTTTTAACACAAATAACAATTTTAGGTCAAAACATTATGGGGGAATGCTTTTTAACATGTGACATTGAATGGTGGATTTTTTTTGCTATGTACGTTGTCATATGACTTTGAAATGAAATCATATGAGATTTTAGGTGATATTAATTGATTGACAGAGAATAATTATGTGATTCAAATCAATTCTGCATAGTCAGTCTTCAAATTAAAATTAATGAAGTGATAAAAGTGACCCGGTGCCAAATTTTGCACTGTTTTTGCTGCAACGAGTTGTGTGAATACATTTTAGATGAAAAGTTTTGAAATGAATAGCTTTGTAATGAAAACTGCTATCAGACTGTAATGTGTTTGATGCCGCACAGAGACTGTATTAGCCAGACTTGGTGATTATATTTGAACTATATCAACATGGTTTGAGAGGAAAAATATAAACCCATATAGTCTGAAGTTTGTGATGTGCTTTTTATGAAAACAAATTATATTAATGTTTCCAAGGTAAAATGATAAAGAGAAAGTTGATAGAGTACCAGAGTGAATTGGTTAGAGTTTTAAAGGTATGAAATGTACTAGTCTATAAACAGTCAGTTAGGGCATTTCTTTGCATAGTTTTTCTTAATTTGTTGTTGAGTTTTTCACTCATCTAGTCGGAATAAAAGGAAAACCTTCCATCAAACATCTCACCTAGGGTTCAAATGCAACCTTGATATGGTCTCCTTTTTTTTGAGAAAGGTCATTGATTTGTTGTTGTTGTTATCATTTTCGTATTAAAGAAAAAAATCCTGACTGGTCTATAAAAAATTCACTGTCCAGTAAATTTGTATATGATCACTTGCCTAGATTTTATTTTGCTTCTGATAACTGGTCATAAAAAGACTACACGGTTATCAAATATTTTGGAACTTGCTGTCTGTTATTAAAGATAACTAAACTAGGTAAGCAGAAAATCAGTACGGTCCACTATAAAAGATATCCTCCAATGTATGAAGTTTGAGAAAACATTAGAGTGTGATGCAAGCACCAACCCCAAATAGGTTTGTGACAAGGCTAGTTGGTGTAACATCATATAACACATACAGCTCCCATTTGCTTCTATCTGGAAATAGGGTATCTGGGTTGGCAGGCACTTGTAACAGTGCTGACAAGAGAGAGTTATAGTCAGTCTACAAGAAAAATGAGTTGTGATTATGAACACATTGTATCACATGTTGTACATTGGTAGACCATAGACCCTCCACCTCCACCTTGGTGGAGGGTCTATGGGCAGACATGACAAGTGTAAAAACAATGTATTTATTTACCAATATTGAATTGCTTGTACAATTAGTATATCTCTTGTCAGCACCATCAAGAACATTTCAAAGGTCTGTCACCAGTTAACATATTTTCCAGATAAGATGCAGACAGGAATTAAGAACTTGAAAACTTGTACAAAAAATGGTCCGTGACAGTTCTGAACCTATCAGTTAAGCTGCTTGCTTTTGTGCTTTATTCCCTAACTGATTTTATTAATTTTATTTAATGTGATGTGTCAGCATTGCCCTGTTTTTAACTTTTCTTCATGCCATTTCACAGACATTGACATCAAAGTCTAAGACAACATTTCTTGTACATTTATTACCATTTCAAAACTCTCATAGATAGTCGAGTTGCAATACACATATTTCACTGGTGAAATTTTCACCATTTTTTCAAAGTAAGTTGCATTTGACCATTCTTTCTCTGTCATCTATTGTATGTGTGTGTTTTTGTCAATTATTGATGTGGATTCAAAAATGTTTTTTTTGTAGTACTGAAGGATTTACCTATTCGGTTTGATTTGGTTAAATTTGATGAATATAAAGTTGAAAGGAAGTTGAATCATTTTCATGTTAAATTTATACACCTGTTATTAATTTGTAGATTTTCAATTTGTCAGTATATTTGAGGGATGGCTTATTATATGTTTTGTTGTGTATAACATCTAACAACATTTCTGATTGGACTGTCACAACTGTGAAATGCGCAACCCAGAATTCTGTGCAACTTATCTCAGAAAACAGTGAAAGTTTACCAATGGACTACATTTTGTTGAGAAAGTATCTACTCTCTATCAATATTTCTGTCTATCAGTAGAGTAATTTTACATTTCTAACTAATGTAGACAAAACTTGGTACATTTTATTGTTCAACTTCCAGTGTTAGCACAAAGAGTAGCATTCAATGCAATCTGTTCCTACACTGAGGTCAAAGTTTATATATGTCCTACACTGAGGTCAAAGGTTGTAAGGTCAGGTTGTACAGGTCCTACAGTGAGGTCAAAGGTTATAAGACCATAGGTTGTATCAACTTGTACTTCCTAAGACATAATAAAAAGTCCTGTAGTGAAACCTGAGGCACAGCTCACATGCATCACAGTGTTACAGTATTTGAATTCTGTATATATTCCTAAGAGTTAGCTGCAGTTTTTCAACTGGAGTTAACAATTACATACAGTCTTATAAGTTGCATAGTTAGCGGTGTTAAAGGGTCACAGTCTGTAACTTTATGGTTAATGGTCACTACTTTTGTTATGGATGAATTTGTATGTTATTCCTACTACTATTATAAAAACACATTGAAAAATGTTGAACAATAAGTTGAGCTCACCAGAAATTTGGGTAATGGTATGAAAGTGTTTATTACCACTCCTCTCTTTGCATGTTTATAATCACCTCAATAATGCCATGTCAGCTCTGATTTGATTCAAAGTCAGATGTAGTGTATGTAATGCCATTTGGTTACAGACTGGTCCAAATTGTGTACAGGACAACAGAACAAGTCAGAAATTAACCTGACGTTTCAAAAAATACCCATTCCTCATTTATATTGTCATTTGAATATAGCAGATGGTTTCTAGAGCGTTCTCAGTACATGACAAAGACCATGGCACTTGGTGATGAGACCATGACACTTGGTGATGAGACCATGACACTTGGGTGATAAGACCATGGGGCTTGGTGATAAATTATGAAACTATAGTCTGCACTATCATCATAAACTTTTAGTGGGTTGATGTTTTCATAGGTTATTAAAACCTGTAAGTTATCACTACTGAATTTCGGCTAGTCTGTGAATTATAATTCATTATTATCATCATCTAATTTAAAGAGATAAGTACTACCCTCACTTTGGATGACCCAAGGTATACAGTGTAGGTACAACACTCACGGTGGGTAACACAAGGTATACAGTGTAGGTACAACACTCACGGTGGGTGACCCAAGGTATACAGTGTAGGTACAACACTCACGGTGGGTAACACAAGGTATACAGTGTAGGTACAACACTCACGGTGGGTAACCCAAGGTATACAGTGTAGGTACAACACTCATGGTGGGTAACCCAAGGTATACAGTGTAGGTACTACACTCACGGTGGGTAACCCAAGGTATACAGTGTAGGTACAACACTCATGGTGGGTAACCCAAGGTATACAGTGTACTACTGAGGTACTACACTCACGGTGGGTGACACAAGGTATACAGTGTAGGTACTACACTCACAGTGGGTGACCCAAGGTATACAGTATAGGTACTACAATCACGGTGGGTAACACAAGGTATACAGTGTAGGTACATACACTCATGGTGGGTAACCCAAGGTATACAGTATAGGTACTACACTCACAGTGGGTGACACAAGGTATACAGTGTACTACTGAGGACACTCACAGTGGGTGACACAAGGTATACAGTGTAGGTACTACACTCATGGTGGGTGACACAAGGTATACAGTGTAGGTACAACACTCACAGTGGGTGACACAAGGTATACAGTGTAGGTACTACACTCACAGTGGGTGACACAAGGTATACAGTGTAGGTACAACACTCACGGTGGGTGACCCAAGGTATACAGTATAGGTACTACACTCACAGTGGGTAACACAAGGTATACAGTGTAGGTACTACAATCACGGTGGGTAACACAAGGTATACAGTGTACTACTGAGGTACTACACTCACAGTGGGTGACACAAGGTATACAGTGTAGGTCGTATACTTACGGTGAAGGACCCAAGGTATACAGTGTAAATCTACTGATACAGCTTGCAGGGATATGATCTAACTCAACCCACCTTCAGTCAATGTTTGTTCATGTGACTGTTGATCACTAGTCTGTAGTCATACTCAGTGATATGGAGTTCCATTTTAAAAATACATATATTGAAGGCATTGTGGTCATTTTTCCCCCAAGGATTAATCGTACTGCAAAATATCGGAATTTTTCATATGCGTTAATTATTTTAATGTATGTATTGAAGTATTATCAATTCTGTGTGTTGTAATACCTTTGTCTCTCTTGAATGTAGTATAAAAGTTTAAAACAAATCAACAAAGTTTATGGAGTAATAAGTTTATTTATTCAGAATGTTGAAGCATCTCAACTTGTGTCACATGCTGAGTGTATTATACATACATACATACATACATACATACATACATACATACATACATATTCTATAAACATATAATTACAAACAAACATAGCAACCACAAACACATCCACAGCAACTTCTTGACAGAAGAGAGCAGCATCTAGATGGAAAAATGTATTATGTTTAGTGCAGGTGTTCAAATCAGGTCAAAACAATCATAACAATCAACCAGAACCAGGGCTACTGTAACAAAAAAATACACAGTTTTTTAATACAGTATTGAAACTATTCCATTTAGAGCAGCATGTACAGGGGGGATTTTTTGTTGAAAACATGGTCTTTTAAAGGGGGGGGGGGTGGCTTGAAATATTTGGTCTTGATTTGTGACTCTCCCAAATTAAACCTCGGGAGCAGTCATTTACTCTGTACATTTGCAAACTATAAACTTCATGTACTTATATTTAAATACAATTGGCACATAAATTATGGTCTGCATTAGTATCGATTGTGCAGCTGATAATTGGTTCTGATGATGTTTCAACTTATAGCTACACACAACAAAACACGAAAACTTGTAATGACTCAAAATATATTGGCACAGCTGCAGCAGTTGGGCATTCATCTTGTTCATTAGCATTCTGCGATGGGAAACATACAAATATCTCTAGCTACAATGAGATTATTAGAATGATTTGACCATTTTTCTTAAATATGGCGTTTTTTTCTGTACGTAATCAAAATGCAATACTTATGGTTAATATTTGTCTTTCACAAGTGTTCAGAGGTTCACTGGAAAGAGGCACTCTCTGGTCACTAAGCCTTACTGTTTTGCTGATTTACTATGGAAATGGCAATGACTTATTTCTGTGTCTCGTGAGTTGTAATATTTAACATCGATTCCTTTTAGGAAAGAAACACATTTCTGGGCTTTACGACATAATTTTTGGTTTACTGAATTACTCAATGGAATGGATCCGTTTCGTGATGCTCAGTGTACATTCCTTGTTTTGTTTTGTTTTGTTTTGTTTTGTTTTGTTTTGTTTTGTTTTGTCTCTTCATCTTTATCAAACCAAATACTGTTTTGGAAAATGTATATTTGACAATCGGAATTTGACATATGATGTATCATGAAAAAGCAAAAACAAACCCAAAAGATGTTTTTGTAACTGTCACATACATTAAAACAATCCAAATTTGACCATCAGCATAGCAT
>NC_135550.1:30189175-30349175 GCF_964340395.1 Glandiceps talaboti | reverse complement strand
AGTAAAATTGATTGATCCTTAGTCTTATAAACACAACCTTAGAGAAGCTTAGCAACTGGCCATGTTTCTCATCGTAACACCTTTACAGTGATTGGTCATTCAGTTGTTGGGTTGTGAAAAAGTAAGTGTCCTTTTTACATGTCAAAACATGCCCACACATTTGAACATATCCACACTGTGGAGCATAGCAGCTTGATGTGCACTGTTCTCCCTGGCTTATGAATGTTCATAAATGTATTTTGACACCTTTTTTATCTTGGGTTATCCTCACTGCATACGTAGCAGTCATCCAGTCTCAAGTGAAGTATTTGCTAAGGTATACTTGTAGTGTGAAGAGACAGATTGTTACCACTATTAAACTAATCACTAATGAACAACTGAAAGAAGTTTGTAAATACCGAATACAAAAACATTCTTTTTTTTATCTTTCATGTTCTTTATTGAAAACCCATTGAAATTATACAGTATACAATAATATATGCATGTTGTCATGAATTAGGTTTTCTTTTTAGGATGAATTGACATAGAAACAAGATGTACATGTACAGAACAAAACAAAAACAAGAAACAGAAGCAGGCAAAAAAATGATATTGTCATGTACTACAAAATCAAAGAAATTCTACAATTGTATAATGACTGTTGAAAAAAAAAGAAACAGATTACTACCGTCAGGATGAAAATATATACATTACATCTACTAGAATACTTCTATGCCTCGAAATCTTTCCATTTTTCTAGGAATATTGGCAATGTACCCTTACGACGTGAAATAAACAATTCTAAGTTTTGATTATGTTTAACTTCTATTCTTAGTAAATTAAAGCTTGGCAGCTGTTTTTTTAATTTACAACTGTAGATATTTTTCTTATACATGAGAACAATATAATTCAGTAATTTAGACCAGCATTTATCACCTAAAATAATCTGTTGAGATGACGGGTACCTAGGGCAATTCAAAGCCTCACCCCAAGTTGTGTACATATCTTGCCAAAAACATTCTTAACAATATGGATTTCTAAATTTAAAGATCATAAAACTCAATGACATGTATTTTGAGTGTGAATACAGTTTGGTATGGCATAGACTGGACAATAAAAGTCAGAATGTTTAACTAGGAACAGTTATACTTTAATATTTTAAAGTCAGGTTCAAGAAATACAGTAATTTGGGTCATGAAACATAAATACGTTGGACACCCCCCCCCCCTCCCCCAACCAAGATTGCCATGTGTCTACACTGTTATTGGTGACTTTTCTACATGCATCAACATTACTTTTGATACTAGACAAGTTATTTATATGTATATTATAATAGCATAGTACATGTACTTGCATTTCAATACTTCATTTACAGACTGTAGCAGTATAGTTTAAAAAACAAGACAGTCATCTTGTATGCACCTGTGTAGTGATTGGGAAACAGTTCATATATGCTAGTACAGAATTGTTATCCTGTTTATAAAATGTTGGCAATTGATTTCAACTCTTTAAATCCACGATAAGGTATCTTAGATACCTGTGGACCTGTGATGAGGATATTGCAATCATTGAACCTTGTGATTCACTATTTTTCACAATTGACAGGGTGACCTTTCCCAATCTGTTGACTTTTCAGGATGTTGAGGATAGGGTCAAGTTCATTTGTGTTTGATGAAGTGTAAAGATACAGATAGCGGTATATGTATATGGGAGACAACTCTTAACCTAAACATTTGTCATTGAACCCAAGGACATCTCATTGATAGATTAAGGTCACAATTCAAAACTTCATGGGTTTCGTTTGATTCAGTCTGTATAGAAACCCATCACAGTATTCAAACTTCTGATGCTAACTTATTCATTATTCTGACTATAGGCAAAATTCTATAGTGTAAAACATGGTTCAGTGACAATTTTTGTTTCCTCCAAAAATGACAGTTAATGATTACACTGTATTACAATGTACAGGTCAGAATTCTGATTTTAATGTACCTTACGAGTAAAAGTTATGCTTGGCTTAGTAACACTTAAAGTAGGTCTTCATGTAGGATTCAGATAACTTAGTAATTACATCAAATTCTGGATGAAGACCTATTCTGTCATTCAACACTATATGCATTGACAAAAGTCTCTTCATATCGTTTTTGTATGACAAAGTTTGGTGAAATGTAACAATTTTTTTGTAACTCTTCAAAAGTGATAGTTTAGTAGGACCATGTATACTCCATTTCAAGACACAATAGCCTTTTCCATGGTTACAAGAAAATGTTAGCCACAGAAGTACAGAAGTGTACAAAATCTTTTTACATTTCATTCTCTTCTATAAGTTCTATAGGCACTGGAAAGTTTGTAGAAGTTTACAAAATATTGTTACACAGTATACATGTATTTTCATTCACTTTTACAGGGACTGGTCATTAGTCTGGAACACTCAAAAGCAATGCTGGCTTCACTTTACGTATTACAGTATATAGACGTTCCATGATCAACTCTTCATCTAAAGACATAGATAAAATTCTGTTTGAGTTACTACTTCCATTTTAGTTCTTTCAAATTGTTACTTTTGTCACCATGGACAAGAGTTATAGTATTGAAAGTAACCATCAGTGTGTTATGGACAATAATCCGAGAAGAGGACAAAATCAACTGCCTACTGTATCCACATCAGGACTTCAAAGTTCTGGGGAACAGAAAGCAAAAGCTGCCAGCCTAAAACAGAGACTTTTAGATAGAGTCAGCAGTGATGAAGATTTACAGAAGATGGCTGAAGAATGGAGCACAGGACTGTCACCCCAGTCATTATCATCACCATCACCACAGCTTGTACCACTAGTGCCGCCACCACCACCACCACCACCACCACCACCACAACAACAACAACAACAACAACAACAACAACAACAACAACCACCACCACCACCACCCCCACCACCATCCTTTTCGTCCCAACAGCCACAGCAGTTGTTTTTACCACCACTGAGGAATGTATTCAGTTGTCATAGCAACATTGAGCCAGGGGACAATAAAAGAGATGAATCGATAGTGACTGAGTCACTGATACATCTCAGTCAAATGGAGAAAATGCACAGCCAAATGGGAAGTCTGCCTAAGACAGAAGAAAGTAGTGTTTTACACATGGCACCCCTAGTGACAGCACATGAACCACAGCAAGCTACAGTCAGTAACAAGGACAACATCAGATCAACTGATGAGAGGTAAGGTCATATATCCTAGTAGATCAGCTATGGCTCAAAATTTGTTGCACTGCCTGTTGTCAAATATACATGTGTTAAATTTAATGGTGAAATCTAGATGAAATAATCTTGTGATGTTATAAACTTATCAGTCACTAGTTGAACAATGAAAATACAAAACATAATAAATGATAATATTATGTAAAATGGAGTGATATCAATGTAGATGTGATAATGGACAAAGTAATTGCCTGTTTTGGGCATGTGTATGCTTTTAGGTATATGATATCATGATCAAGGAAAATTGCTAGTTTTGGGTCATGTTTTGATATTGCTGTCAGTATTATGCTGCTAATTATATAGACAATCTAGGATAATTGTATTTGAATTATATGTGTAATTCTTTCAGTAACTGATTGTATGGTGTCGGGTGGTGTGACATGTCTGTGTTCAGCAAGGGTATATATAGATGGCAGACATCTTGGGCATGTTAGAAACATAAAACTCAATGTGCTTAACATGGTCAAAGGTCACAGGATTAAAGTCTCCCACTACCAAGAATTTATCATAGCAATATTAGCATTGATTCATGTCAAGTCATATGAATGTGGTGAACAAGACAGGTACATTTTGTACAGTTTTCCAGAATAGGAATTAGAGCAGTATTTTTCTAACATGGTATTACTAATTTGAATGAATTGAAGAAAGACAAATGCCGGACAGACTTTAACTGCCTGACATTTTGGATGTTCACAGACAGCCTTATTAAGGTCACAGGTGTTAGGCTGGACCTTCTTCAAAACCCATTATAGGTGAAAACTAGAATGTTGGTTTAATAACCCTTGACTTGTCTTTCTTCAACTCAAATTCAAAGTTATGTACTTGTCAAATCCCAGCATTATAATCTACTTGTGTCAACTGTAAACTAACTACAGTTGGACTTATACTAGCTTTATCCACAAACCAGATTAATTTGAATGTTAAAAGAAGCACAAGTGCTTATATGCTTAGTTTTCAACCCCCAAGGTTACTGGGCACAGTATTATACATAGTTTTAATACTGGTTTGGAAATTATAGTAATGGTCATCTAAAATATCAGTCACTATATAGATTTTCTTCCTCTGTTACCAAGGTTTCCAAATGTTAATAGCAAAATAATGTATATTGGTATGGATAAATCACATTCAAAATTTCTAATTTAAAGAAAGACATTTCAGTTAACTATAATTGGTTTATGAGATTAGACCTGGTGGTTCCAATTAATCACTCTATAAATTGACCAACCCAATTGATGTGGTAGCTGGCTAAGCAATAAGGTTTTCCAGGGGTAAATGGTTCGTGTGGACTGGTGCATTTTTTATGCAAAAACCATCAAGGTCAACTGACAACACCTTGTAGTATCAATGAAGTCCAGCCAGTGGCAGACCATGTGGTCAAAATGTGATGTGATGGGAATGGTACTTGTATTGTGCTCTGGTTTGAATTGCAGACTAAGTGTTGGAAGCAGTCAGAAATAGATAGAGTCCAGTGAATGATGGGGTAAGGCTTGAATTGTGAAAGACATGGCACTAATTGTTTTGAATTGAAAAGTTCATGAATGGAGTCATGTGATCATAGAGTCAGGCTTGAATTGTGAAAGACATAAAATGAATTATCAGAGTATGCTAATTTTGTTCATACCTATCAGAGGTAAGGTGTTACTACTTAATAATAGCCATAACATTTTAGAAATTAACAGGTCCACGGTAAAAAGATAAAATCGACTTGAGTTCCCCAGCTATTGTACTGGCCAGATTTACGCCTTCTCTGTTTGCGGGAATACCAAAATTTAGCAAAAGCGCTAGCTGTTCTTGCATAATACTTGTGTTTCACAACCAGCTTAAATTTAAGTGGCTACTAGGTGAAGCTGTAGAATAAGGAAGTTGCAAACTGACTATCTTTTAATGTCTTGATTAATGAATTATGGGAAATGTGGTATACTACTCAATTATTGGAAATGTGGTAACTCAATTATGGGAAATGTGGTATACTACTCAATTATTGGAAATGTGGTAACTCAATTATGGGAAATGTGGTATACTACTCAATTATTGGAAATGTGGTATACTACTCAATTATGGGAAATGTGGTATACTACTCAATTATTGGAAATGTGGTAACTCAATTATGGGAAATGTGGTATACTACTCAACTATGAGAAATGTGGTATTACTCCATTCATAGATTAACAGACAAACATGAATCAATCACTGTCATATAACAGTGTATCATAATTGTAACCACAGATATTCTAGTTACCCATATGATATACCATACAGGTAGTGCTATCCTTCCAATCACCGGTGGTCCCCAGATTACAAATGTAGGTATTACCGTATAACTGGTATATTTCAACATAGTTGAAGTAAAGCTACTTCCAACTAAAAGTAAAGAACCAGCATGGCAAAGTGCTGTTCTCTCTGTTGGATTGTGTGTCTGTCTGTCAGTCTATCTTTCTGTCTCTGTATGGATGTGTTCATGTGTGTTTGTTAGAGTGACTGAATGAAACTGCATTGCTAATTGTAGCAATTTCTGGTTTGGTTTTTTCTTGATTTCTTTTGCAATGCCTTCGAAGCAAGTATAATCCAAGTTACATGTAGCTACTTATGTCTGTGACACCGGAGCTTGTCATTGCCTGAAAAGTAATTCTTAAACGTCATTTTTACCAATTTTGCATAGATTTCACAAATCAAGTAATGTTATAAATCTGGAAAACAGTTTGATCAAACTAAGATATACCTGTGGATTACATAATGGTTGAAAAACCACAAAGTTTTCAGCACAACTGAACTGAAGTTCAGTAATGCTGTAAGTTGTGCAAAATTTTTGCCAAGACTTTTTTTTCAGTTATTTTGGTAGGAACCAAAAATGCAAAAATTAGTAGTGACTGAATGCCTTCTTGTACCAGTCTGGTAATTAGTAAAAAAAATGGTATTTAAGAACTACCGAAAGACTGAAATCACACAATTTAAATTAAAAAAAATATCTAGGTGAAAGAGTATTTGGTTTTGATGTACATTGTGTAGGCAAAAAAAGTTTAACTACAGGATGATCAAAATCGTCAGTTCCTAGATATCATGCATCCAGAATACTATTTTTATGAATCAACTGAATACATTTCAGTGTGAAACAAACGTATCTCCAAAACCATATGTAGACTTTATTTTAGAGTTTATGTTCTTTTAATAGTAACGTTTGGGGGAAATAAACAAAGACATGAGGTGGGGGAGGGGGGGGGGGGGGTTCTACGGTGACAAATCTTTTGAAGATTTATGGGAGAGGAGAAAGATATGTTTGTAGGAGGTTTAGTTACTTTCTTGTAATTATGTTATTAGTTCTATAATTTCTCTGTACTTTGTAATGTGTTTCCTGTCAATTCAAAGGTCAGTAAATATTATTACTAGACTACCCTGTTTAGCCCAACTGAACACTAAGGTTCAGTCATACTTATGGCATGGTGCAGTGTCTGGCTCTGTGTGTGTGTGTGTATATCTGTATGTATGTGTGTGTGTGTGTGTGTGTGTGTGTGTGTGTATATATCTGTGTGTGTGTGTGTGTGTGTGTCTGTGCATGTGTGTGTGTGTGTGTCTGTCTGTGTGTGTGTGTGTGTCTGTCTCTGTCTGTCTGTCTGTCTGTCTGTCTGTCTGTCTGTGTCTGTGTGTCTGTGTGTATGAATGACTTAAAGTCAAAAACTGTTGGACCGATTGCCATGATATTTGGTGGGTATATTACCTTGGATGTCTAGTTGGGAAATTGTGTGATTTTTGGTCAAAAAACTTAAACTCAAAAACTGCTGGGCAGATTGGGCTACAATTTAATGGGGATGCATCTGGGCACATGACTCAATTTGCCCTAGCAACCATGACCACACCCTTAGCAACAGTAAAGTGATGATGCATATTACAAAGATAACAGCAGGGATGGGTAGGGTAAGTGAATACAGATTCAAAATATGTATGCAAATATGCCTAGCAACAGGACCATGCCCATAGTAACAATTTAATGATGGTTTTATATTTCAAAGATGAGTTGGAAGAACAGGCAAGTTAATACAGATTCCAAAAATGTATGCAAATATGCCTAGCAACAAGACACACCTATAGCAACAGCTAAATACAGTTGTGCTACAATGCCATGCATTAGTGCTATTTTATTATATGCAGTGACGTCAACAAAGTTGTGAAAAATCAGCTCAAATTACAGAAATATTGATTTCAATATTGAACATCCCTTTTATTGCTAGCATTAACTCATCATCATGTGGTGGTTGTGCCACGTAAGAGTCAATAAGTGATTGGTCTAATAATGTACATTTGTAAGTTAATACACATGGGATTGTACACGTTTTGCTGTCAAATACTTTATGAAAAATTGTGTCCTGTATAGGTGTGGTAATAATTGGCCATACCATGCCTGCCACAGTTTACATGTATGTGTCCAGGAGTTTCAAAATTCAACAATACAAAGTATCGTAATATCTCTTTTTCATAGCTTATATGATTAATTTCTAGTTTTCATTACAATGTTTCTCAATTTTAATTGTTGTATGGATACTTTGGCTAATATATATGTCATTTATTTGGCCTTTTTTTCTCAGGTGAATTATTTACCCTACTTGACATGTACAATCGACTTTGTTTGAGTTTTTGATATGATAGATATCAGATTTGATGATATGGTCTAAATACGTGCTGTTTTAGGTAGATGTATGTTGTTAAACTGCACGTAGGGGTGACCCACAATGACCTAGCAATACAATGTACAGATATGGAGAAGACCTAGTCTAGTTCCTATACGGTATTGAGACCAGGAATATATAGTATACAACATCATACATTTTTAAAATAATATTCTACCAAATTGTGAACTGTCTTGTTAGATAACCATTCTCAAGGAATTCTTTTTAGGAACTTTGATAACATATATTTCATATCATATAAACTTGAACCATGTGGCGAGATGAATAAATTACAAAGGGATAGGCAGCCATGTTTGAAATGAAGGTCGGTTCAATTGCCAAATGAGAGGTTGATTTACATGAAGTTTATAAAGGAGGTCATACTATACAAGAGGTAAGCTCTGAGTATATATCCTTTCATTTTGTCGTTGGTCAAAGCATTCTGGTTTGTAGTGTCTCAATCAAATATAATTGCTTTCAAATTGTATTTTAATTTTCAAATGAGTGCTCTCTTCATTAAAGCATTGAAAATTGTTTCAGTATTACAGACTATGACTGTACTTGATTTATAGTGGTTACCTTTGTACTCTAAGGTTTATATTTTAAAGGGTTACTAGTCTATTGTGTTGGATCACTATCAAATTGTTGTCAGAATATCTTCCAGTGAATTTATTAATCTCGAATGACTTACTGCCGGGATTCAAAATAGTAGGGGAAAAAATTGAATCCATGTGGTAATTGTGTGGATGAATGGGAATGCTAATGATGCAGTGAACATGTGAGGTAGTGTTGGAACTACTTTCATCATCTAAGGTCACAGAAGGGACAGCTGCCATCATGCGAAGTGTCACATGTTGCTTTGATTTGCATAATTTATGCTGCGCATGTAGCTGGCAACTTAAATAGACACGCAGAGTTCAGTGTGACCTTCTACATATACACAGCAGCTATTCAGTCAGTGCAGTGTCTGACCAAGCCCAGGGATTTTACTGCTTGAGCAAGATTAATTTTTCAAGGTAATATGGGCTACCATTCTGTGTTTATAATAGCTTGGTGTTGGCAGTTGTGCCTTTCTTATAAAAGCAGTTGAAACATTTTTATTGACTTGACATTTATTTCATCAAATTCATGTATTGCTTCGTGGTAATATATTACTGGACTATCATCAGTATTGCTGAAATTCCTGAGTGTGCTTTATAAAATTCTTTGTCCGCTGCATTTTTAACATATGTGATCATGGAATAGTTGCTTAAACCAAAACAATCTGTACTCTGTAACATTGCCTATATCAACATCTACCAGGTATGTTTCCTCTATTTCCAGCTAGTGCCACTGTCACCATGACCTTGAATAGATCACTGCTCATCATATAGCTTTTCACGCACATCCTGTCACTGTGGGGTTTATTTTTAGCAACTTTATGAATGTTACGAAATATACAGTTATGTACCACTACTGTAAGTTGAGACCCAGTGGGCATTGTTGGGCTGGATATCGATGTCACAGTTTCAACAGCTCATAGCTCCATTCCTTTCTATGTTGGGGGTATATGTATATATTGAATCACAATGGCCCAGGTCAAGATGACCCAACCTTGAAACGTTGCCAGATTATGGATTAAGGTGTGGCCTGAATTAGGTCTCACAAAAGCTAAAACAGTGAATATAACTATAGAATTTACTCGTTTCTAGTTTTGGAGTTTGTCAAAAGATCAAATGTTATGTAAACCTACTATGCACACCAAGTGTGTAAGTATGATAATGATCATATACGTTGTATCTAAAGTGAGAAGTTCAAAAGTCCAAATATTTATCTTTCAACAGTATTGTAACCAGTTGATTTTAATCTCTTAAAGTAGTTAAGACAGTTTAAATTTTTACATTACACTTCCATTATTATGTTTGTAATTACATGTACTTGTTCTGCTTGCAAAAGTGTACTGGATGCAATTCTGACTGTCCCTGAGGTGACAGGAGAGGGATGTTATCAGAATCAAGTACAGACTATTTCATCTGCAAGCAGGATTGAATTAAGTCCAGAAGTATACTCCCGTGAGACTTCAACATATCTTCCCACTATGAAATAAAAAGTTAAAACTACTGGGTATAGTCTGGCTTGAAATGTGATAGTTAGGTATATCAATGATCTTATTGTGATTTGTAAAATAGTTCAAAAAATTTTATTTTTGGTATTAAAAAATTGTGAAATTATTGGGAATTCAACATTTTTATACCAAAAGTATGAAAGTTGATGAAAATAATCTAGGGATATGTAGGTAGGAAATTATTCAGTACAAAATGATTTTGTCCTCAATATGCAAATACATTGTATGAGAGAAAACATGTTATTTTTGGGTAATATCTCACTCAGAAAATTCTTGGCAAATAGGTTTGACAGTGGCATCTACAAAAGTCATTGTTTTATTTCACGTTGACAAATTGTAGATATTATGGCCAATCAACGTCTGTAACCACATGCATTTGGTACATATGGGAGAATTTGAATATATAGGTTCTATGATTGGTTGGATTGTCATGACGTCATTGCTCATAAATATTTATAATTTGAATGAAATACCAACAAGTACAATGTAAGATACCAGAGTACATATTTCATTGCTTCGGTAGAAATAAGTGCTGTGGCTTGCAGGAATGAGTAATTTGCGTTGAAAAGGAGACTCAAGATTGAAAAATTAGAATTATTTACAAAATGTAAATCCTAATGCTGACATAATTCTGTGATAATGAGGCCAATATATAGATCTATAGTATCTGTCTGAGCTGGTGTAACTGCCTTTGAATAATGTCTTGTACATATAAATATAATAACAATTTTTATTAGCCCAATAAATATGAAATGGTTGCTACTGAGCAGCTTCCAACTCCCAGTACCAATCAGTCTGATTAAAATCTAATGTGGTGAAAGCGAGCTAGATGTCTTTATTTACTTCTATTTCCATCGTTTTGTGTCATTTGTTTTGTTCTGGGTGATCACTGCCTTCCCACATCTGACCCTGTGTAATAGAATCTTGTTTGAATCTCGTGCTTTTGAGTAGCCAATCAGGATGAGCATCATGTCGGCAGCTGTGCATACTGGAGAAATGGAAAAAACAACATGGAGGTCAACAAAGAGGATTGCATAGCACCTTAATTGATCACATGGCCTGTCGGTGATGATGCCATCTCTCTGAACGATTTTGAAAGAAGCGTGCTGATTGATTGAAGAAACCTTTCAAAATCCTTGAGATTCAAACGAGATTTTCTAGGTAGTGATCACCCAGAACGAAACAAATGACACAAAATGATGGAAATGGAGGTAAATAAAGACATCTAACCACTTTTACCACATTAACTGAGCAGTGTCCAACTCCTAGTATCCATGTGATAAAGCTACTGAGCAGTGTCCAACTCCCAGTGCCCATGTATTAATGCTAGCAGTGTCCAACTCCCAGTGCCCATGTATTAATGCTAGCAGTGTCCAACTCCCAGTGCCCATGTATTAATGTTAGCAGTGTCCAACTCCCAGTGCCCATGTATTAATGCTAGCAGTGTCCAACTCCAAGTGCCCATGTATTAATGCTAGCTGTGTCCAACTCCCAGTGCCCATGTATTAATGCTAGCTGTGTCCAACTCCCAGTGCCCATGTATTAATGCTAGCAGTGTCCAACTCCCAGTGCCCATGTATTAATGCTGGCAGTGTCCAACTCCAGTGTCCATGTGTTAATGCTGGCAGTGTCCAACTCCCAGTGTCCATATGTTAATGCTGGCAGTGTCCAACTCCCAGTGCCCATGTATTAATGCTGGCAGTGTCCAACTCCCAGTGTCCATATGTTAATGGTAGCAGTGTCCAACTCCCAGTGCCCATGTATTAATGCTGGCAGTGTCCAACTCCAGTGTCCATGTGTTAATGCTGGCAGTGTCCAACTCCCAGTGTCCATATGTTAATGCTGGCAGTGTCCAACTCCCAGTGCCCATGTATTAATGCTGGCAGTGTCCAACTCCCAGTGTCCATATGTTAATGCTAGCAGTGTCCAACTCCCAGTGCCCATGTATTAATGCTGGCAGTGTCCAACTCCAGTGTCCATGTGTTAATGCTGGCAGTGTCCAACTCCCAGTGTCCATATGTTAATGCTGGCAGTGTCCAACTCCCAGTGCCCATGTATTAATGCTGGCAGTGTCCAACTCCCAGTGTCCATATGTTAATGCTGGCAGTGTCCAACTCCCAGTGTCCATATGTTAATGCTAGCAGTGTCCAACTCCCAGTGCCCATGTATTAATGCTGGCAGTGTCCAACTCCAGTGTCCATATCATGTTAATGCTGGCAGTGTCCAACTCCCAGTGTCCATGTATTAATGCTAGCAGTGTCCAACTCCCAGTGTCCATGTGTTAATGCTAGCAGTGTCCAACTCCCAGTGTCCATATGTTAATGCTGGCAGTGTCCGAACTCCCAGTGTCCATATGTTAATGCTAGCAGTGTCCAACTCCCAGTGTCCATATGTTAATGCTGGCAGTGTCCAACTCCAGTGTCCATATCATGTTAATGCTGGCAGTGTCCAACTCCCAGTGTCCATGTATTAATGCTAGCAGTGTCCAACTCCCAGTGTCCATGTATTAATGCTAGCAGTGTCCAACTCCCAGTGTCCATGTGTTAATGCTGGCAGTGTCAACTCCCAGTGTCCATGTGTTAATGCTAGCAGTGTCCAACTCCAAGTGCCCATGTGTTAATGCTAGCAGTGTCCAACTCCAAGTGTCCATGTGTTAATGCTGGCAGTGTCCACCTCCCAGTGTCCATGTGTTAATGCTAGCTAGCAGCGTCCAACTCCCAGTGCCCATACATTAAGGGAGGAGGAAACTGGAATACCTGGCAAAAATCTGCATTCTGTAATGTTCAGTGGGTTGAACTGCACACCATTCTTGCAGAAATGGATTTGGTTAATGTCTAAAACTCCAGTTGGCAATGGGAAGTTTTAAACCCAGACTGCCTTTTTTTAAGAGACATAGACTAATCACTTGGCCACTGACAACCCCAATATACTATACAATGTACAATATAATGTAGATAGCTAAGAAATACAATTTGTACCCGTATCATGTATATGTTACCAACAAAAAGGTATAATTGTATCTTTCTGACATGGTGATATACTTGAATAAACAGAAAATATATCTTTAACAAAAAAGAGTACAAAATGGCTATGTATATGCAGCCATTCAATGGATACATTTCATACAATGCAATATCAGTTCACATCTGTACTACTGTTACTGTTTATTGCTACTTTTGTCCTTTTTATTATGGACCAGTAAAAAGTTATTGAACATATACACATTAACGAAGTAATAAAAACATTAAAATGAAAAGATATTTTTCTGGTCATTGAACAGAAAAAGAAATGTACTGTTTGTTATATTAAAGTTGTTTGATTCTTCTTCTTTTTTGTGTGTGTCCTATAAAAGATACTCATTTCATGTACTGGGCATATCTAACTATACCCACTTCATAACCTGGGCAACGATTTACTATTTCATGAACTGGGCAAAGTTACCTACCCATTTCATGAATTATGCAATTTCACAGATTGGGTGTAACATATACACTACAATGTACAATTGTGTTGATGAGTTGGATACATATTATACATACAGGGTAGAAAATATACTGTTATTTGTGTATTTTGCTTTGATTTTGTGATGAGTACAACTATTGAATATGAAAGTCTGTTACAACAAAAGTAATGGTAGTATCATTTGTATATTTTTTTAAAAATCCTTCTACCTGTGAAATTAAGAAAAAAATTGTCAACATAAAAACATTTGCATGTACCATTATTCAAATCCTGTTGAAAATAGTCTGTTCATTAATCTTGAAAAGTCAATAAAAATGTTGCATTGAGTTATGACTTTTTGATGATTGCATCAATATAGTAGATTGCAAATGTACATGGTACACTATTCATGTGGTTGTATTTTTACATCAATGGTTTTTAAAAATGGGACAGTGTGAATGAAATTTCTGTCTTTCTTTGTATAATCGATACCAGACAGGTATGGTTGATCGATTTGCAAGTCAGGTTTCAGAAGATAGCTGAACATGTTTGTTTGATTTTTATTTACCAGAGTATGTATTCAAAGTAATTTTGCTGGATGAGACATTTCTGTAGTTGTGGTTGTATTTTTAACCTGCACTAACTATAATGGAGATCGATATGATTTTTTTTCCTCAATATATTCATTGGCAATTTCTAAAACTAATCATTAGACATTATACAAATGTACATGTCAATTACTGGTCTGATTTGTATGTAAGTAGTGTCATAATTATATAAGTTGAAATTTTGATTCATTGGGATGCTGATTTTATATGTGCAGACCCCAAAAACCCATTTGATAGCATGATAGCATCATACCATGTATACTGCTATACATACAGTATGTTTACCCACAGGTGATTCAATACTGATAGTGCATGGTGTATTATATCTAAGCTGTAATGAAAAAACAGTTAATAATATTTTTAATAATAATAATAATAATATTTATTTCTTTTATAGCACATTACATAATCAAAGAAAATCTCAATGCGCTTCACACAAACACTATATTAAAAAAAAAATCAAATATAAAAAAACATTACATTTGTAAAAATCACTAATACTCGTGCACATTCATTTAAAATTAGACATTAAAATATATAGCGATGTTGTATGACTCAGATTTACCTGTACTAGTATTTGTTAAAACTTTGCCAAGGTAGAACTTAGAAGCAAATATGAAGAGTAATACATTTTATTGGTGCACATTTGTTTCTGGATTAGAATGATAAAAAGTAGATAAATTTTAACAGGATCTGACTTATATATTGCCATAGAGAGTAAATGATGTAAACTCCATGTTTGTTGGTATAAAAACTACAGTGAACCTAAAAATGTTATTGCATTATTTGTTAACATTTTATGTCCATCTGAAATTATGGTATAATAAAAATAAATGAGACAGTACTTCAACTGACTATTATGTAAAAGGTCACGAAATAAAAGGTCATGAAATAAGTCTTTCAGTGTTATAAATATTGCCAGTGTCTTGTTAGAAAAATTATTAGCAAGTAAGTACTACGCTAGTACTGGTAGAAATATTGATATATATATATATAGTATATATAGGCAGTAAGTAGGTAAAATCTACCCCAAATTCACCAACATTAACTTGTTAGTTATATCAAATACCATGATTTCCACCAATTATTATGGTTCGTATTAGGTATTGAAATGTATGCAAATTTTACCATGTTCCCTCACATCTCTGTTACTGAAGTGTTAGGTATTGAAATATATGCAAATTTTACCACAGTTCCCTCACCTCTCTGTTACTGAAGTGTTAGGAATGGAAATCTATCCAAATTTTACCAGATTTCACCTCTTTGTGTCTGGAGTTTCACTCCAAAAATTGTCATATTAGGTATTGAAATGTATGGAAATTTACCAGATTTTCTTCCTCAAACTTAGCAAAATCACTGTATTAAAGGAACCTAGCCCTAGTATTGTACAACAATGATCACAGCAGTATTGTGAAAGTAATGCCTGTCATATTTATTTGTATTGACCAATTTGAAATACAAAACACAGACAGCAAATACTACATTACAACGATTCATCCCAAATGTTCAAAGTCTTCATCAAAAACACAAATTTTTAAATTTTAGTACATTACAAGGTAACTTCCACACCTTGTATTTTTATCCCGTTGCTATGTTACATCAGACAAATTGAGACAATACTCTTTACTTCTGATATATTTTATTAATCTTAATATTAAAACAGATTGCAAACTAATGTTTTCTAATTCACCAAACCAAGATGAAATATGTGTGCAGTTGTATTTGTTTATATGCCTTGATCAGAATGTGATAACAAATATATTTAGGGATGGTGTTGAATCAGCCATAGCGTATCAGGTCATATACATTCCTTGGGTTTGATAGTGGAGATGAATCATAAGACATAAGACATGATGTGAGGATTTGATCCAAATCAGTGCAGGGTAAAAATCTAACTTGTCCTTGATTAGATTCTGATCACAACATATGGCATCAACTAATCTTAAAATAGACGATTGGTGGTGATTATTATGAATGTCTTTTCAAGTCCTTTTCAATTTACTGTCCTTGAAGATTCACTTCTGAATGTCATGTGAGGACATTTATCACACTCACTGAATAATTCAGCCCAAGTAGTATGATATGATATAAAGGTTTCTATATGTCTTACATTCAAATTAATTACAGTCACAGGTTGTGTTTTTTATTCATGGCAGTCTATTTTGCAATGAAGCGTAGAATAGAAATAATTAATTATCATGTCACTAATGACTTGTTTGTACTTCAATAGTAGATTTAAAACGTTGTGGGCGGTTCAAACTTGTCCTTGACCTTGAAGTAGCATTTGAGTGATACTAGCTTGGAGGCTATTGACACTGCTCAGTATATAACCTTAGATTCACCCTTCGTGTGTTGACTCTTTCTGACCTTGAATTTATTTTGCAAGTCGTTAACCTACTGATCCACTGCACTTACATTCACATTGGAATCATGCCAGAGTGTTTTGTGCTTACATTGATCACGTTTATGGCTGACTCAAGTATTTTCAACCTACTTGTAAGCCATAATTTTTCTTCAGTTTTTCAAACCCTTAACGCAACCGTCTAACTTTTGAAGTGTTTATAAACTCAATCCAACCATCCGTGGTACTTTGTAAAGTGTTCTTTCTGAGTATTGTTACTGTAATTTCCTATTTACATGAAGGAGTATGAATGGCTTATACAACAGTTGTTGTATTATGATCATAATTTCAAGTATGAAATGAAATATACAGCCTCTTTAACATAAGAGTACGCACAGCCAAATTGTTGCATAGCTAGCTTTTTATTGGGATTGTGAGTGGCCAAGTGGTTAGCTTGTAACACAGCCTGCATTTAAACCTGCCAACCATTGGCTGGGTTTGATAAAAATATAACTCAGTCTGTATGTGAGAAGGGTGGTGCTCATTTTGACCCTACTAGTACTACAGGTTTTCCCCAGGTATTACAGTTTCCTCCTGCTTCTCCAACACTAGGCCACTGCTCTTGTGGCGACCATTCAATAAATTTCCAAATTTATTTGGACAAATAACGATTATTATTATTAAATATTATTATTATTAATATTTTATTCTGTTAAAACCATATTAAAATTTATCTGTGAATTGATTTAAGCGTCTTTGTCTGAGTTGAAATTTTGTTTGCTTCATGTATAATATATATATTGAGAATATTATGTGAATGGTTTTTTATTAAAATCAAACAAGGATTGAAATCGACTAACAAAAGAACTGAGTGTCAATGTTTGGGCCATATTATTATGTAATCTCAACACTTTAGGCAGTAGTATTTGGAAATTTAAAAGCTATTTTGCTAAAAATACCAGGATCATATCACTTTTCTGTTTCCCTTGTCAACTTACATTTTGTGTTGTATGTTCATGTATGATATCAGGTTTTATAGATCTTACACTGATAGTTATTTGCTGTTGATGTGGATTGTATAATATGTTGTACGTCATCACAGTTAGCACTTGGGGGAAAAGTCAGTAGTTAATGTAGTACTGAAAATATATTAAAACTTCATTCATTGTTGTTGTAGAGCTGTTACTATGGCAACCCTTCCTGGCCATTGAAATTTTATCCTTTTGAGGTGTTGACAAAGATGGCTGACATTTTGATGTCTGATGTAAAAATCTTATATAGTTTACCAAATGTTATAGAAAAGATGACTTATGGCAATGTTTTGTACCTAAACCACTTCTCCCAATATGAGTAATACAGTTATATTTAACAAAATGAGATATCATTTGTTGGATGATGATAGAAATCATAATTATATTGCATTCTTTGTTTTTCTGTAATCTCATCTCTAAGGAAAAACCATGATTTTATATCACTGTTTTGTAATTTTCATATACCTTTTGATTAATTTCCATTTTCCATAGCAACAATAATTGTAGAGATGGAAATTGTAAAAGTTTAAATGTTTTTAAATTATTATTTGTGCATACGTGTGTCTGTTGAATTATTTCCTGTAGGACTGGTGCTTGAAAATCTCACTCTTTGTTTAGGTGTATATATACTTATACATGATGAAGTTGTAAGCACATATTTGCATAATATTAACATTTTACACATTACATTAATATTAAAAGCAAATAGATTTAGACATTTAATTAAAAGATAATTAGTAAATAATTTTGATTAAAAAGGGATATGACTGTAAAATTTGAATTACATGTATGTATGTACAAATCATAAATCATTATATGGACATGTTTGTGATTGAGTAGAGATATAACCCTGTACTTACTAAGTTCAGAATGGTAACAGACATAACAAGGGAGGACAAAAAAGGAAATGTCACTATTGGACTGGTTTATTTCACATACTCACATAAAATATAACAATTTATTTGGAGAGTTCTAATGAATGGTGTTACTGTAAAATCAAACCCAACAAAGGCATATATTACTGTAGGTATTCTGAGTACATTTTAAGAGGTGAAGTATTCTCTTCAAAAGTGACACTCTGATTATTATGTAAAGTATGAAAACCATCCATCTTGAAAATAAATAGTGAATCTACTACTGTCCAATAAAGTTTTTAATAGATAGAATTTCTTTCCCAAACATGAAATGTGTCCGAGATCTTGTTCTTGTTCTTTTAACAGTTCCCAGCAAGGCAAGAACCACCCATCCCAGTACTTCATTTTTGCTGCTATTTATAGATTGATCTCATTTGAATAAACATGTGAGAATCCTTGTACAAGGTCAATCCAAGGCTACCGTGACATCATTACAATGACCCTGCTTGTGCAGATCAAATGGTGTGAAAAACATTCAGGATAACCATGGCATTTATGGCAGCTAGTACTAGTAGCAATGATGGGTATTACAGTATTATAAAGAAATTATATTTAAGAAAGAAATACTGAAATATTCATTGGTCAATTATACAACGTGCTTTTAACATGATAGAAAATTAGTTTGGCAGTTTGATATACAAATTACATACTTTTCAAAAAATACATGTACGTTGAAATTGACACAAGTATAAGTTGATATAATGGACACAAACAAACAAACAGATTGTTTTCCTTTCTTTCAAAAGCCAGATGTCACCATGGGTGTTATTTTTTGGTTTTAAGTCAAATTTTAATCACTGAATCCTTAGAACCTACATATGTGTGTTATATCATGTATATTTCATTGTCTTGATGTCATGGTGTATCTAATACAGGAATTGGGTTGAATTTTTATCATGCATGATATACTATTACATGTATGCATGTTTCATGGGAGGACATGTTGCCTACAGATTCTATGAACTGCTGTATCAGTGTTTATAGAAATTGGGTCAGAAGGCTTATAGCACAGTACAGTGAACAGTGGTGAATTGTATAGGTTAAAGGCATACTCTAAGTGCATGGGGTTCATTTTTGCTGCATATATGTAGTATGTATTGTAATACTGGTAGAATTGTATAGGTTAAAGGCATACTCTAAGTGCATGGGGTTCATTTTTGCTGCATATATGTAGTATGTATTGTAATACTGGTAGAATTGTATAGGTTAAAGGCATACTCTAAGTGCATGGGGTTCATTTTTGCTGCATATATGTAGTATGTATTGTAATACTGGTAGAATTGTATAGGTTAAAGGCATACTCTAAGTGCATGGGGTTCATTTTTGCTGCATATATGTAGTATGTATTGTAATACTGGTAGAATTGTATAGGTTAAAGGCATACTCTAAGTGCATGGGGTTCATTTTTGCTGCATATATGTAGTATGTATTGTAATACTGGTAGAACTCAACTCTGATATTCAATATTCAATGATATAATTTAGTTTAGCTTACTGAAATGTCAAGGAAACTCACTATCATGCCATCAACTGTGATATCAACTCCAGACATAATATTATCCAAGAGTTTTTCAATTGATATACTAAATAAACAAATAAAAAACGTGAAATCATCATCTTGTGTCATTTTAAAACCTTCAATTTATATGAAATTGTATGAATGATACAGTGTGCAATTAGTACACAATTACCGGTAGATGTTATTTCCCAATATTTGTCTTTGTTCAGCCAGTGAAAATACAAGTGACCTAAGGGGACTTTGACACTATGTGTTGCTAGATGAGTAGTGACAACCCGTAGGTCGTAAGTATTTTCTGCCTGAATGAAGGAAAAAATTGGGGAATAACATAATTATACCATCACCAGTAATATGAACGAAAAAGAAAGTAATTGCAATTTTGAACTTTTAGGCTCATATTTCCAACACAGCAGAACCAGTGAGTGACATCAATACACATTGTCATGACATAGACGTGTGTTGTTGTGATGTAGAATGACCAGAGTATATATTCCATATATTTTGTTCAACTTGGTTCATGCATGGTGTAACAATATTTAAGATCTTCTTTGACATAAATATTCTACTGTTACAGCTGCCAGTTACCTGGAATCCCCAAAGATCAGCTGCTTCAAATAGACAGAGAGAGAAGAAGAGAACAAATTGGAATCATGCCGGTCAGTGAACTGACAGACGCACAGAACACTATCACTGTAAAGATTGAAAATCCAAGCACCCCTGCCGATGGAAGCCCTGTTGCTGCATATGCCAGTGGTACTAGTAGTAGTGGTAAAGGTAACAAAGTTAAAGATGGGCCTACACGTAATTGTGCTGTTTGTGACGACGTAGCTTCAGGCTACCATTATGGGGTATGGTCTTGTGAGGGATGCAAGGCTTTCTTCAAAAGAAGCATCCAAGGTACTGGTAAATATACCTCTATTGTGGTTTTCATATCGGCACGTGTTCATCACAATATTTTAAGCCAAATAATGCTGATTAGAATAGTATGGGTGAAGAATTCAGCTGTCATGAGTCATAACGAAGTACCACATTGCTTGTAAAGTATTCAAACTGGCACGTAAGCAGTATAGTGTTGTACTTTCTAAAGTAGAATTGTGTGACTCTTGTGTAGAATATGTGAATATGTGCATGAAAAATGTTTGAGAAATCAAATTAAGCCATTTAAATTAATATATGATATCAAGCAAGGAATTTCCATAGTTTATTTATTTATTATTATAAATGGAATTGCAGTTGTGTTCTCAGTTTCTCTGTTTATTTATATTTTCTTTATCAAACCACCTTCCATTTAGTCAAAAAAAAGATAAAACATTACAATTCAAGTAGGCAAAAAGTAGAGCTTTGACCCAGAATAAAAGAATGTTTCCCGATGAATTTACACACTTCCTTAAAATAATATTTTAAAAAAAAATATGAAACTACTTTAAAAATGTTCTCAGGCCTTAGTTGTTAGACAGCTGCCATTATTGGATAGTTCATACTGAAATATTGAATAGTCTAGTGACCTGCAAAAAAACAAGATATTCTTTTGTATGAAAATTTACATAATTAAAAAAAAAATATATTCAATTTCTAGAAAAATGTGAATTTATGTTTAAAGAAGGAGGAATGTTCGTAGAAATTACCAATGTTTTAACACACTAGACTAGGAGATTTTTAACTCTTTCTAAATGATCGACCTTTTCACCTGTTAGCAACTGCTGTAACATGACACTATTGTGCTATGTACATAATGTCCTTACAATGACCTCACAGCCCATACATATTACAATTTACAGTTGTATAATATGTTCATGGTAGTAAGCCATATTTAAAAACAACACAAATAACATGTCAGGCTGTCACTGTCAGACAAACACTAGTTTTCCAGAGGGCGCTCTCTCTTTCTATAATATGATATTTTAGAAATATGTAGGGTAGATTATTTCAGTGTAATATACAGCAACTCAAACCATATGTGTAATTTAGACATTTTGAATACATTTGATGTATAACCTGTGTTAGCAATTCACAATAAGTTCAAAAGCAGTTAATTTATGATTTGAAAAACTCAAAAAGCTAGCTGGTTGACTGAGTGCAGCTTAAAATTGTCAAAAAAAATGTCTTTAGTTATTGTGTCTGATTGTAAGAAATGCTGTCTAGCCTATTGTACATACTTAGTAGCTCCCTAGTGGTATGTAAGCCATGACTACATGGTAATTAGTGCATGATAATTATCCACAGAACATGTGGTTAAACATATGTTCTGTGTTCACATATGCATAGATAAAATGGACAAGCTGGTCTGAGGACACAGAGAAATGTTATCATTAGAGGGGTACATATTGCCATCAGTAAATAAATGGTAGCATATCAGTTATTCTCTTTATTGAAATCTTTAGTAATATACTGTAACAGTGATTCACATATACATACAGTGCTGAAGAGACAGTATGGATTTATCCATTTAATAGCCAGTTCAAAAGTATATTGTCTGTGTCTACATCTGTCTGTCTGTTTGTTTGTTTGTCTGTCTGTCTGTCTGTCTGTCTGTCTGTCTGTGTGTGTGTGTGTGTGTATCTGCATCTGTGTCTGTATGTCTATGTCGTATGTCTGTCTGTCTGTCTGTATGTATATATGTTGTCTGTCTGTCTGTCTGTCTGTCTGTCTGTCTGTCTGTCTGTCTGTGTATGTGCGTGTGTGCATGCACGTACGTATGTACATATGTACGTCATGTGTAGTCTAGAATTCAGTTATGTGTAGCCTAGAATCCAGTCGTGTTTAGTCTAGAATCCAGTTATGTGTAGCCTAGAATCCAGTCTTGTTTAGTCTAGAATCCAGTTATGTGTAGCCTAGAATCCAGTCATGTGTAGTCTAGAATCCAGTTATGTGTAGCCTAGAATCCAGTCGTTTGTAGCCTAGAATCCAGTCGTGTGTAGTCTAGAATCCAGTTATGTGTAGCCTAGAATCCAGTCGTGTGTAGCCTAGAATCCAGTCGTGTGTAGCCTAGAATCCAGTTGTGTGTAGTCTAGAATCCAGTTGTGTGTAGTCTAGAATTCAGTTATGTGTAGCCTAGAATCCAGTCGTGTGTAGTCTAGAATTCAGTCGTGTGAGCCTAGAATCCAGTCTTGTATAGCTTAGAATCCAGTTCCATGGGGAATTTTGGCTCTCATCTTTCCTCTACCATGCCTGGCATTTTGCTAGTGGCCATTTATTCAAACCTAAAAGTAGGTTATGATTTCCTACAAGAACATTAACCCCAATTGTGTGTCATGATGGGTGAATGGTTAGCGTGACTGGCTTGGAATCTACAGGTTGCAGGTTCGAGCCCTGTCGCTGCCTGCTGTTTGTTTCTGAGTGGCTAAAGTCCTTGGGCAAGATTTGAACCACGACTGTGCTTCAGTCAACCCAGCTGTATAATTGGGGACCTGGTAGGATGTAGGTTGCAATGTGAAGGCTTTAATCCTATGCGCTTAAATGGCTGCAATGGATTGTATGCTCCCCGGGGAGTTGAGGAAGACTAAATGGCCGTTGTGCCGTTCTGATCCGAGCCAGGGCTAATAATTGTAAAGCGCTTTGAGCACGGTGTGGGAAAGCGCTATATAAGAACCGAACATTATTAATTGAATATAATTATGTTTAAACTGTATCGCTCAATCTCTGAAATGGTTCTAGCCACATGTGGGTCTTTTGACATCATCTCTTAATGGGAAAAATTTAAAACACAATAAGAATTTGCGCCACCTTTCAGACCGAACATTTAAGTAAACAGCTGCTAATGAAATTGTAGATGAAAGACGAGAGCCAAAAATCCCCACATAACTGGATTGTATGCTAGTGTGTGGGATAGAGCTGCCACTATTGGTGGATTGTATGCTAGTGTGTGGGATAGAGCTGCCACTATTGGTGGATTGTATGCTAGTGTGTGGGATAGAGCTGCCTCTATTGGTGGATTGTATGCTAGTGTGTGGGATAGAGCTGCCACTATTGGTGGATTGTATGCTAGTGTGTGGGATAGAGCTGCCACTATTGTTATAGTAGGACCACTTTCAAAGGAAATTTCTCCCACCTCAAACCTGATAACTTTGACAGTTGTATAGCATTGTAAGTGTAGTACGTGTATGTGTTGTCATTTGGAGTGTCTAGGGATCCAGTAATGTTGTCATCTGTTATTGTGCTCTGGAGATTTTGCTGGCAATTTGGAAAATAGGTAAAACACACTTGTTTGTAAATTTGTAATGTATTTATTTATTTTGTTGTTCTCATTTTTTTCCACAGGATCAGCGGAGTATGTGTGTCCAGCCACCAATGAATGCACCATAGACAAACATCGCAGGAAAAGTTGTCAAGCCTGTCGCCTTAGGAAGTGTTATGCTGTAGGCATGATGAGAAATGGTGAGTTGTACTCATATAACAATTATAGTTAAGATATTAGACAAAGAATGTTAAATTTAAATGTCTATTATTGAAATTTTGTTGGGTTGGGTACTAGAAATCCATTCCAATTAAAATAACATTAGGTATGAAATCAGCTGGAAGACAATCATAAATATTCCATATACCGGTATTTAGAGATAAAAAATTCAAAACTTCACATTGCATACTCGATAATATAGGTGGAATACAGATGATTATTAATATTAAATGGTAAAGGGAGAACGGATGTAACAACGTACCCACTGGGGAAATGAAAATCAACTGATATCAGATCTTTTAAATAGAGGCCCACATAGGCATATCATGGTTAAGGTTATGATAAAAAATATTGGAAATCACACCAGTGAATTTAGATAGTGGTATTTGTAGAGAAATAAAGTAGTGGGTAATGTGTGAGAAGGCCTGAATTGTGTACAAGTCAGTTGGACTGTAAAGATGTCATGTGAATTTCATACCATTGATACATAAAGAAAATAAGCATTTGGTATGTAAGTGTAAGTGCAGAAAAGAATTGTCAAGTATTTTTGGATGTAAAGATATGATGTGAATTTCATGCCATAGTTATTACCCTATGGTTGTGATGGATGCAGGGGGTAGGAATAAATATCAAAATATGTTTACATCAATAGTAAAATATATGTGAATATCTTGCCAAACATTCAAATCATAATGCTTATGTATGGAAAAAAGTGTGGAAGAGTACAAGAGATTTATCATGTATTGACAATGTTACATTTCTGATTCCAAACCGTCTGTTTCCTGAGGTGAGCTTACCGATAAAAAAGGAGAAATGGTAGAAATATATACAACAATTTTACTTGATTTTCATTATTTATACTTGATTTTACTTGATTTTCATTATTTAGATCTAAATGGTAGAATTTGTTGCGCAACTATAAAGCCATTTAGTGAGGAGACTGAGAAATTAGAAATTATTGTAAAATATGGAAGTAATATCAAAGTAATTCCATGTAGGTGTATATGTAAGGATAGAAAGTTTAGTATTAGAAATATATGTAGGAATTATAAATAGATATGGAAGGACAATTAGCTGTTATTCCCCAATATTTTTCTCTGTTCAGCCAAGGAAAATATGAGTGACCTAAGGTGGCTTTGTCACTACAAGTTGCTTCACGAGTCAAGAGTTTTTCCGGCTGAGTGAAACAAATGTATTGAAGAATATTATACCAGCACCAATGTCAAAGAAAAGTTGGGGAATTTGGGAAAGTAATCACAATTTTGAACGTTTTGACTCATTTTTTGAACACAGCAGAACCAGTGATGTAGACATGCATTGTTTTGACATAGATAAGCGTTGTCATGACATAGAACGACCAGGCTATAAATTCCATATTTTTTTTGTTCAACTTAGCTTGTGCATGGTGTATAATGTAGATTTATTGGTTATCTTTGTACCTAGGTGTACGTAAGGATAGAAAACCAGGAGGTAGAAGTAAATACAAGAGACCTGCTAGTGATGATATTGGAGCAGCTGAAAACTGCTTTCCTTGTAAGAGAGTACCAACTAACCCCATTCTGATAGCACTTGTCAATGCTGAAATGGAGCCTATCACACTCGATGAGACTGTCAATTTTGATGACCAAAACTACCTCATGAAGTCACTGATACAGCTAGCTGACAGACAACTCCTACAAGTTATTAACTGGGCTAAACAAATTCCAGGTATGTGTTCTGTATTTCATCATTTTTATAGCTAACTGATAGACAACCCTATATATGGCTAATATCATAACTATACTTGGTTACTGTTTAAGAAAACGTTTTTGAAATGTTAGTGATTAGTTTTGTTGTAATCACATTGTTACTATGTGAGTTATATGTTGGAAATTATGCTTGTAACGTAATATTTTAAACTGGAAGGTAAAAACATTATTTTATGAAAATCATGTAACATTTCATGAAATGAAATGTCAAGGATGAGCTAAAAGGTAAATTACAAATTATTTTCTAACTCTGAAAGATTTTATGTAACAAACAGTCAATGATGAAGTAAAAGGTAAAACAAATTATTTCAATATGATCAAATCTTATAAATTTTGTGAAACAAAATGTATTGATGACAAATGAGAATTACGAGGAAAGTGACCGTAAACTAACATTTCTTATTTTTGTTACATAGGCTACAGTACATTGGAATTAGATGACCAGGTTAGGTTGCTAGAAAACAGTTGGTTGGAAATCTTACTCATCAGCCTTTGTTACAAATCAATGCAATATAAAGGAGAAAAGCTATTTTTTGCACCAGGACTTATTGTTGATAGGTAAGATTTAGCCTTGCTATGTGTTTTATACTGTATTTTACACACTACAAGATCTAGTTTTTATGACAGTTATTGGTGGCTGAGTGGTCAAACCACTGGTCTCTTATCACTGCAGTTGGGTTTTTATGACAGTGGTTGGTGGCCGAGTCAGTCAATCTGCAGTCAGATTCAAAATCTGGTCTGGATTTGATTAAATTTGCCATACTGTAAGTAATAAGGCTGTCATTTAGTTTGACTCTACTGGATGACGCAGGTTTTCAATGGTTCCCTCCTGCATCAATACTGAACCCATGAGGGTCAAACCTCACTGGATATCTGGGGAGACAAATTTATGAAAATTAAAAGCACCATCAAACTATAGATAGAATATTATTATTTCAGTTCCACAAGCCAAGGTTGGAATATACTAAATCAGTTGTAGTTTTGAAGTTCTGAAATCACAAACTATATAAGTTTTCATTACAACATAGTCCTTGAAGTCAAAAGTAGAACATTCCAATCTATTTGTAGTTGTGAACTATGTGGCACTTCTAAGCATGTGTAGAAAACAAGGACGTTACACTATCTACTAAATAAATACTGCATCTTCAGAAGCAGGACTGAGTTCTTGGAGATAGTGATTATTTGAAATTTTGTCTGATGTTTTCAGGAAAGATTTTGCCAAATCAGGATTCACAGATCTGTGCCAGCACATAGCAGCTATAGCCAACCGATGTGCTGCCTTTGATCTCAGCAAAGAAGAATTTGTGTGCCTCAAGGCCCTTGTACTTGTCAATTCAGGTAAGAAACATTTCTAGTCTAAGGATTAGAAAAAAAAAATCACAATGTCACTGATTGTCAGATGGCAAACCCACAAGCTTGTACCTGTGTGAAAATTAACAATTATTGCTAAAATTTGGTACATTTAATAAAAGACATGGTTCTAAGTTTCCTTCTTACTTTAATTGTCATTTCTAAGTCATTCAGACTGTTACAGTACAATTATGAAAGTATAACCAACATGTACTCATACACTTTCTTTTTTTATACTTTGTGAAATTTTTAACTGTCCCATCATTTTAAAAATGTTATTAGAAACATAGCCTGTAAGGGTGCATACTTAAGGCTATGTTGAAGATACGAGTACAAAGATCATATCCAATACAATATGATTGTCAAGTGAAGAACTGCAATCTGGTGGCCATTAGGTGTCCTAAATGATATACAACAAAATGTACTTTATTAATCAGTGTGTTCAATGAAGTATGCAAGTGTACATCGTGATAAAAGAGCAATAGAATTAAAATCTTGTACTGTTATTTACAGCCATGGAACTACAGAGTCAAGACAGATTACACAAGTTACAAGATGATCTAACAGATGCACTAAGTGAAGCAGTTGAACTCACAAATCCTACAGAATTGAGACGACTTCCTAAGCTTCTGATGCTCCTTTCCCATCTACGCCATCTCAGCTGCAAGGGTATAACTCAGTTGTTTGAAGTGAGGAACTCTGGCAATGTGCCACTTTATGATTTACTGCTAGAGATGTTAGATTCTAATACCATTGTCAGGAGACAACAGAGACAAGCCCAGGAATGGAAAGAAGAAATACATAGGCCTAGTGACCGAGATAATGAAACTGATCAGGGAGGCAACTTTACAGAGCGTACAGAATAATAATGGTGATAGTACAACAATTTCTGCTAAGCAAAGCTGGTCACTCCTTCTTTTCATATAGTTTTGTCCATTTCTATTGCGTTCTATATGATGGGTGGCACCACTTTTGAAATGTGGGGTTCATAGGGTTGATTGGTTAGTGGGGTAAGGTGCAGTTACAAACTGAGTTTCTCATCCGTTAAATATTCAAAAAGCAATCCTGAGCTGTCTTAAAAAGAATTCATCAAAGATAGTATGTGGTTAAAAAGTATTAAAGATACATTTCTGATCAAAAAATCATGGGTGAAAACAAACATGATATATTTGTAAAATTCACTTTCACTAGGTTTAGACAAAAATCATCTTCAACATATCTACAAGCCTTATTTATTGATAGGAATTAGTTTTAGCATACTTTCTCCCATACAGTTTGGTCAACATATTTTTGCTTTTAGGAAACCTTTTCAGCTGTCAATATTTAAAATTTTTCCACAGAACTTATTAGGTACTTGTACAAAAGATATTTAGCTCTTTAGCTCATGAACATATTTAGGGATTTCAAACCGTAGGTTACAATGGTGAAATTTTATTATGTGCACTTTTTTGCCATTAGACATTTCAAATCTTGTGCATACTTACAATGCAATGATGAAAGATTTTAGAGAGAGAGAGAGAGAGAGAGAGAGAGAGAGAGAGAGAGAGAGAGAGAGAGAGAGAGGGAGAGAGGGAGAGGGGGGGGGGTTGAAATAAATATCTATTTTTATGACTTCATGGAGGGGGGAATCGTCAAGTATTGGCAAATATCTATTACTGTTACAGTGAAAGTGTGTCTGCAAAATAATAAGACCAGTGAAGTGTAAGCTGAAATTAATTAAATTAACCAGTCCAGGTTTTAGAATGTTAATGAGATTGATGTACTTAAGCATATTAAGGAAATTTTGGCAAGTTTTCACACACACACAAAAAAAATGATTTTTTAATGCTATTTATAATTTGTGTTGTCTAAACCCTTCCAATTGGTAACTCTGAGATGAACTACCAGTATCTATAAATAACTTTCAGAGTCTCTATTTAAAATCACTCAAAAAGAAAACCATCACTTCACCAGTTTCATTCAGCCAAGTTGGAAAATTTAACTTGTTTTCCAACAGTGGTAGAAGTACGAATATTATTCATTAATGATAATTATCAATTTTTGTTCTTTGTCACCATGGTTACAATCATTAAAAAAAATGATAATGTTAGACATATATATTTACGGGACTTGCTTGAACATATTTCCAAATACAAATACATTGGTTAGAAAGTGGTGCAAGACCACATATTTTGGCATAGGATGTAATCCACCATACAGCAGTACTATGTAGTGAATTCCTTTCAATATTTAGATAAAAATTGTTTATTTGGGCTAAAAAGACTAAAGTCAACTTAATTTCAGACAAAATGTTTGATTTTACCACATAAAGCATATCAGTTCTGTTTACAAAAAAAAAAAATTCAATTAGCATACAGGTAAACACCTGTCTACAACATCTCTCCCAAAGTCTATTAAAGTAAGGGGTATGCTCATTTCAACACCCTGTTAGTCTTCTGATTTGCAAATTTAAATTGTTCATAAAATGAACACTGAACAATAGTAGTAGAATAGATTGTCAGGATGGGGTTATATACATAACTACGTTGTGACAGCCAGAATGTCAGAAATTATAGCATATCTTTTAAAGTTTATGAAAGAAAAAGCCATTTTCTTTATTCGTCTAAGATTATGTCTGATTCAACAACTCCTAAAAGTCATCCATTCATGTCTAGATACATTAATAGTATGACATGTTGAATTCATTCTATGCTGTACTATATATAATTTATCCTGCTTCAACTTACATTATTTGTATATACTTTTTCCAGGTTGTAGTAGAAAATTCAAAGGTCAAAATGGCCTATACATACTAATTTAAGCTTACTTCAATTACTAATGGGGTACATTGACACCTTAGTCTGTGTTTACCCCTGTTCATGTGTCATACAATTAAAGGCAGTCTCTTTTAGTAAACTACAAGTTTTTGTACTTTTCTCCTGACGTACTACATAAAATAAAACTTGACCTTATGTTCATCTTTGCAAGCTATAATATAAATAACAGCAATGAACTCCAAGTTGAACACTTTTTTAAAAATTTTAGTAGCCTTTAATGACAAAACAGCTATTTTGCTGTCCTTTCAAAGTATAGTATAGTATCGGTGAATGCTGATGCCAAAGGTGATATTTTCTTGGCTTACGTCAAGTATGTAAAAAAGGTGGGGGAGTTATGTATGACGCACAAAGTGTTTATTCAATAGTCACGACAACTGACTTGGTTTATTTTTAGTTGTATGAAATCATGGTGAAACCTGGGTTTTCTTCAGTTGTAACAATGGTATATACTTTTACTAGTAATTATGTTGAAATGAAATAATTTGTAATAGTTGTAGGAAATCATATTATTTAGTTTATGAAGTGTGTTTCTATGTTTTGTGTTAAGTTGTCTGAAAGACTAATGAATTCATCTGACATGATATATGTTTTGTGTTGCGAGTGTCTGCTAAGTATAACAGTTCTATGTCACATTATTTCATAACCTCTTGATCCTAAAATTGTTTTATTACTCTACTTACTTTTCTTGTAGCTGATTTAAAAAAAAACAGAAAAGAAATTTTTTTTAAATGGCAAATACAAACACAATGAGTAATGTTTGATTTTATCATTTTGACCAATATTTAAAATAAGTTTGGTTATGAAATGTGAAAATGACTGTCTGTGTATTTGACCCAGGTCATAATATGTATGTAACAATCTACAAAGCTGACAAATTCTATGTATCAGATCAAAAATATATAAATATATATATATATACTGTTTTCTCAGTTGCTGTGATGATGCTTGTTGTATCAGTTGTATGAGGCCCCAGTTTACAGTAACACCAGTATGATTTCAGAAAGAGTATAGAAAAGTAGCAATGTATACTCATTTACAGTTTGTATAACCGTTTATCAGACTATCATTGTGACAGTTTTGTCAGTCATCGTAAATTCCATTCAGTTCACCATGTGGTGGGCATGTGCCAGAACCAGTGTACCCTCTAAGCCAATTTCTAATGACACATCAACATTTGGTGTTCCCCTATCTCTCACTATGTGGTGACTCACAAGAAATCCCCGTTTTTCTCATTTTGACTCACAACAATAAAATTTGGCTATCATTAGAGGGCACACTGGCCTCTACTCAGACTTATGTTGCTGGATTTCAATAAGGTGTAACATGCATTGCCAGTCATAATTTTAGCATTTATATTTTATCTTTGAAGAGAAGATCTTTTTTCAACTTTGTGTCAGTCTTTAGAGAATATTTGATTTTCTCCGAACTGCAGCTGGTGTCCTGAAATATGTTAAAGAAGAAATGAGATGGCTAGTACAGAGTATTTCACCCATCTTTTATCAGTCCATGCACATTAATCAACCTAGCTAGGAAAGCTCAATTGTACAGCATTTTAAACCCTTTGTATGTATGTGCCATATGTTTGTACAAAGGTCAGAGGTCAGATTCAACAAGGTAGAACCACTCAAGCCAGACACACTGCACACAGTCGTCAATCTAAACAAGGCATTAAATGACCTTACATAGTCTACTTGGATGTCATCAGTCACGTCTACAATCTTATCAAACACTTTGTATTTATTGAGTACATTAACAGCTACATTTGAAAACAAAAATGGTATTTTAATAGAAATACATGTGATTGAGTGAACTGAAATTTCATTTACTTTGATTGTGCTAATTAGTACACTGCTAAAAGTTTTATAAAATCATACGTTTAAAATGTGGTGACTATCGACCGCTTTGGTCTAGTTTTGAATGGTACCAGGGAATTATGGAATACAAAACTTTTTACCTTGCTATTTATATGAATGTCTGGCATTAGGGCACATTATATTCAAGGTGTGTTATGTAAGGACTGTATGCAGTGTGTCAGATTAAATGTTCTACTCCCCCCCCCCCCCCCCCCACCCTTAACTTTAACTTTGAACCCTTTTGGAGGACATGAAAGACTTGGAGGTTTGCAGGGTCAAAGAAATAAAACTTTAAATAAATGTAAAAAAAAAAATACTGAGAAGTCTGTGTGAGATTCTTTAAAGACTAATGTATGATTGTATGATTGAGTGTGATTGGCTTGGCAGAATGGTAGATTGAGTGTGATTGGCAGAATGGTAGATTGAGTGTGATTGGCTTGGCAGAATGGTAGATTGAGTGTGATTGGCAGAATGGTAGATTGAGTGTGATTGGCAGAATGATGATGTAATTAGTGGAAATCTAATATGTAGAAAAGTGTATGTGGAGATGGAGGGAAAGAGAAAATGATCAACAGTGAGTGAACTGGACTCAAGTAGCAGTGAGAAAACTGCCTTTTCTTGTAAGGCCTATGTTTACACTACTGTTTTCTTTGTCTTCTTTCTACATATTTATTCCCAAATTATTTTTTTAAAAATTTATCTTGATCAATATTCCGATATGACTACTTCATATGATTGATTGATTTAGGCTAATTCAATGAAATTACTACTATACTAATTACTATACTATACTATATTATACTATGCTATGCTATGCTATACTATACTATACTATATTGTACTGTACTATATTATACTACACTATACTATGCTATATTATAATACTATACTATGCTATACTATACTATACTATACTATACTATACTATACTATACTATACTATACTATACTATACTTTATCCACTGGACCACTAGGGAAGTTGTAATTAATACGTACGGTAATATTAACCTATTTATATCTTTTAATAGGCACTCGAGAAAAAAATTCTCCAACTCATATAGGAATTGAGCTGGAACCACAATATAGGCCTGGGCTTTGAAAACTAGAACCTTAACAAGTGTGTCACATGGTTCTTGTGATGGTTATATTAAAACACTTTATCTCTTAATAAAAGTAACAAAAGTATAATAAATTATAGCTACATAAACTCTTAATCTGCAAGTTGGATAAATTTAGTGACAGTTGAGTCATGCTACCTACGGCAAGGTGCCCGTTCTAGAAGTGTCTTGGATGGGATGAGTCTCACCTTGAATAATGAACAAACCATGGTGTGGATTCACCTGCTGAAAACACAGTAAGAGTACAAACTGGCAGCTGGGCAACCACATCGTAACAGTATTTAGATTAGATGACCAAAAATGTAATATAATAATACTATGTTGTATGTACGATCATTATGGAAACACCATGATTTCTACACAAGTTCTCCTCTTACACTTTTGATTGAGAAACATACATGTTTCGAACAAATCATTTGTCCTTGTTCAGTGACATTCCACCAATCTACAGTGACATCATCACAGGTGGACAGTTAGATGTACATAAACTGATAAGTACTTTCACACCTGAATTTACATATATTGAAGCTAACCTTTTCACACCACTGGTTACTCAACACCTCCAGTAAATTTGTATCATTCTGTCAGATCCAGTTAGACACTGAAGAAGTGATTTGTTCAAAACATATGTATTTCTCAATCATAAGTGGAAGAAGAGAAAAGTGTAATAGGTATAGATTTCGGATTTTACTCCATGATATTGATACATTGATGAAAAATTATATTTACAGGTGCATCTGTAAAATATAGATATTTATGATTAACTTTTAATAGTTAACGCACTGCAGTGGAGAAAAACAAAAGAAGTTTTGTTCTTTCCATAGAGGGCGTGTGTCAAATTTGAAAGCTGAACATTGGGACTATTTCTTCATTCACAAGCCTCACAATTCTGTACAAAAAATGGAATCCAGACACTGAATATATGATTCATCATTCATCATTATACATCCCATTTTATTGACGAGTAACAAGCCAAATAGCAAATATACAGTGTAGAAGCATTATGTACAAAAATATTGGACAGCGATGCAAACACATTGAAAAAAACAATATATCACAAATTGGAAAGTTGTGGTTTAAAACAAGATCTACTTGTAACAGTTCCATCTCTGCAGCTGCATACATACGTCATCATCACTCCAGGCTTATAGTTTATTATAAATACAATCGTATAAAACATTTGGCTGATATAGAATATCTTAAATAAAAACGTTGCTTGGTGTATTACAAAATATTTTCAGCTGTATGTACTTTCTATTTAATATTCATGACGTTGCTAATTTGCTTAAACTAAACTTTCTCCACACTGGTACACCTTTTTTATACACATTCACTCTTGTCCTTGGTATGTACAAATAAGACTGTACAAAAACTGAATGTCACGATGTGACGCTGTACACATGAATATGGGTATCCAATTCACAATTTACTGTCCTGTTTACTTTTTTAAGAAATTCAAATTTGCTGATAGAATACCTGGGGTTTATGGAGAACAGAAAGCCAAGTCGTTTCAAACACTTGAAATACAAGTTTGTCTATGTGAAGCAATATACATGTAAAGTACATGTATAAATGTATTGTACATCTCTATACTCTGAATAGTTCAAAGTCTCCATATATAGTATAATACCATACTACCTTTTTCCCTCTATACTAGATGCAGAGTTAAAAATCATTGATTTTTTTTTTCACAATCAGGAGGACATTTCTTTGGAAAAATTTGATAAAATCATTTACTTTGCCTCTGATATATTTAAGAAGCTTATTTTTTTATACATTGTAACATTCCGTTCTGGTTTGACCAGAAAAATTCATTAATTTAATTTTCATTTCAAGACAATATGAACAAAAACAACAAAATATTACTTTTCAAAATATGAAGCCAACAATACACTACAGTGGGTACATGCTAAAACTAGGATAAACATAAAAAATCACTAAATGCAAAAAAAATACTTTCAGACTTAAATATTTAGGAATAAAACTGCAAATATTTGAAATTATAAAAAAAATTACTTGCCTTTATGTGACTTTATTCTGTATATGATTATTTCAGACATAATTTTTCACTAATTGTGTAAGAAATGGACACATAGCTGCATAAGTTTGATGCTGGAAGCTGGGTTAAGTTGTAAGCTACATACAAAAAATTCAATTTGGGTTGTGCACTTTCTCTACAATTTAATATAACGTTATCTTTCATTTTATTTATAAAAATTCTGGTTTTTTGAGCTGTTTGTTACTTTCTATCAAACTTTACATATTGACACATGAAACCTGAGGAAACATCTTCCATATTATACAACATATACACAACTTGTTATAATGCAGGCCAGGTTTTAAAAGTCTCTTGAAAGTTCACATAAAGCAAATCTCTGTTTACTATACACAATAGGTCAAGTTTGGGTATTTTTTTGTTTTAAATCGGTGGAGGTCCATTTGTATATCTTAACATTGTTTGAAATGAGTTAGCAAAGTTGTTAGCAAGTCCACAGCTATAGTCCTCCTCTGTCATGGGTACAAGGCATGCAACGCCAAGTAGCAGCAACATGAGCATTTGGAGAGGAAGTGCCGCCCTAAAAACTCTCACAAGAAAAGCAGATCTTCTTTGCAGATTCCCGCCTTGTTGCTGTGCTGGACCAACCCTGTAAAAAAATAAATTTATGATATTGTATTAGCTGAACGCTGCTGATACCATAATGTTATTTCAACATTTCACCCCAACCCTACAGATTTTAAATTGTTAGATTTCATTCATTCTAATGGTCAATGTATAACTACCAAAATACCATCAAACACATTTAGATACTTTAAATATAATAATATTAATAATGGTTTATTTAGAAACAATAGTCCATCGGCCCTTAGTACTTTACAATACAGACAAAATGTAAAATCATACTTTTAAATATACAATCACCTATACATGTATTAATGGACTAGTTCTTTCTACAATTGTCTTTACATTTACCATAATCTGTTTATTACAAACATGACAGTATCCCTTAGCTCACAGAAACGTTTTATTCCAAAAACTTGGTATTGGTGGTAGCAAGGCTTTTGAACAAACAATATCTAAACATGCTGGACTTTTATAATGATAAAGGGCCTTGATGTGAAATACAAGTATTCAATGATCCATTGAAATTGTGTCAATGAAAGTGTTGTGAGTATGTTGATGAAGTTAAAAAACATACACTACAATGGTAAACAGTCTCACCTTGCTGGGACGTGCACTCCTGATGTGCTTGTAGTTGCATCCGTGTAGTAATGCCGGGGAAATCCTGCTGATAACACTGGTGTGCTGGATCGAATAGGAAGTATTGGACTACCCATACCTCCCATAGCACCATCTATTGAGTCTAATGGCATTGCCATCATACCGTCGTCATCCTGTATGGACAAGGTATGGCAAATATTACAATAAGTTTTATATTGTCATTTAATACTTTATATCTTTTAATATCTGAAGATACCTATGATTCTACAACTTAAATTTGAATTTCAAAATGAAATGAGGTAATACCTCAAATGACACTGATGAATTTCACAGTCACTGATATTTCCGTTTTTCTCTTACAAATAGTTGTTATGTTTTCAAAGTGCTTTAGAAGAATTAGATATAACTGTTGGTTCTATCGTCTCTGAAATCACTAGAAGGTCCACAACAGTTCACAACATTAACTTACCATATCATGGAATTGTGATGTGTCGATGGTATTTTCCAAAAGTTCAATATTGTCCATACATCTTTTGAGAAGACTGTTGACTTTATTGACAATAATACTGAGTTTTCCTTTGGTCATCTCCCACTCTCTAGTTTCAGCATTGACCAATAGTTGATCTGCTGTCTCTTTTAGTGACATCACTCTAGGGTGGGATTCTTCAAGTTCATGCCGTATTTTCTGTGATACAAAAAATACAACAATAATTAGGATCTCATATTATAACTTGCTTTCTTGGTTGCTTAGTAAACAGCGCCCCCTAGTGGCATAGAATATATAGCTTCCTGTCAGTGTCATGAAACTTGTGGAGTAGAGAAGTATACATACAGTCAGTCATATGCAAAATAGGGTGCCAGGCACCAGGCAGTTATGCCTTTAATAGTATATGATAGCAATGAAAGGATTTGTTTGTGGGAAAATATAAAAATTAATAAATGACATATCAGATTCAAACTTGATCAGAATTTCAGTACTTAGTAAATTTTCAATACATTTGATCTTTTCAGTCAGTCTACATTATTAGGGAATCACAGTGGGTAAAGTTTGCGGCAATTTGCTTCCAATACGTTTAGTTTAGTTGGTATTACTTACCAGGTAAGTTTTGTAATAATCCAGCAATATCTCATGATCTGTCTCTAGCTCTAGAGGTTCCATTTCATTCATATCATTTTCCACAGTTTGTAACCAATCTAGTAGGTCATTGGTAGTTTGGTGAAACTCATCACAACGCATCAACTGCATTTGTAAATTCTTCTGCCAGTCAATTGCTCTGGAACACACAGCTTCCCATCGATGGTTCATCACATTCATTTTCTCCTGTAGTTCTAACCCGTATGGTGAGTCTTGTTGTGTAAATTTCTGACTGCATAGATTGATTGACATCACTATAGCCTTCCTTGCATCTAGTCCTAACAGAAACTCCTATTGAGACAAGCAGATTTAGATTATGAATCCGACAAGTAACATAGACACTGTCTGGTATCTATCTCTGGTTGACACTCTAACATGTAAATGTACTGATATACACAAACAACACAGGTCAGTGGGTTTTAGACTAAATGAGAAAATCTTACCCCCTGCCTGGATTGTTACATTTGTACCAGAGGTGTACACCTACCATATGTCTTGGATCAATCTAACAAATTCCTGTCACTACTTAAAACTGGTGGCCATTCTAAATTCAAGGACAAACTGACAGTATTAGAATGTAAATGAAACTGAATGTAAATGGAACTGAATTGATATCAACCTGCAGGGGGCAAAAACCCATTTCACTAGGTTAGAACTCATTCTTTCTTTTATCATGGACAAAGTGTTCTAATTTGTGCATTCTTCAGTTGTGTAATCATGTTATTTACGTCTTGCATGTTCTTTGCTAACTCAATAAATCAGGATAATTAAATCTATACATCACACTACAACCTCTCTCTCTTTCTTGTACAGTAAAGCTGAACTGAAGTGGATAGATACCACAGAAGTAGTGTATTACATAAGATGCAGTTGACTATTACCAATGGCAACATCTACCATGTAAATGTACAATGTAGGTGGGCTGCTAACATTTATTTGTAACAAATTACTGTAAACTCCTACATCCAACACAGATGGCACTATAACCACTTGTACATTACCAGGTAACCAACCCTGTTATTAACCAGTGATATTTCTTGAAATATTAAAGGCTCAAAACAAACTACTACTGGACAATTTGATTTAGTTATGTTGGTTCACTTTGTCCTGAAGATATGTGTGATCATTTTTCTAACAGAGATTTTTACATTCAGGTAGTTGATATGGACGTTTCTCTGTCTGACTCAAGCTTGAAGCAAGGTTGGTGAAATTTGAACTTCTTACCCTGTGTTGCCTAAGAGTTGACTCCAAATCATAGATATTACCACCAAGTCCAATCTGTGTACTCAAAATAGTCTCAGCGTCGTCTAACCATGATGTAATATTCTTGAGATCACTTTTAAACTGCTGCCATTCTTGGTGCATCTTTCTCATCCTTCTATACTTGTCTACTACTTCAGGTTGCATCACTTCCCATCGACTTATGATCACTACAAGTGAGAAAAACACAGTAAGACATTCATATGTAGATCTAGTTAAAACTGATAACACAAGTTTAGGAACAGATAACACAACTAGAACAGATACATATCAGACATACTGGGTTGTTCATTATTCAGAAATCCTAGACCAGATCACACTAAAAAGTTGCTCAGTAACCTTTGTCTTGTACAGTGGTCAAATAAACCAGACTATTTGCTCTACTTAAAACCAACCATAAATACTTCAAATGTTTCTACGAATCTTTCACTATCCATGATTACTGTTTTACTAAATCTTTGCTAATATATTGCGATATAACCAAGGTGTTTGGTAGCCTAGAGACTTGGCTATATGGCTTGGAAATGTAGTTTGCCAGTACAAACCAGTATGTCGTACATATAGCCAAGTCTCTGGGTGAACAAAAAGTGCCAGATTGCCAAGTCTCTGGGAGAACAGAAAGTGCCAGATTGCCAAATCTCAGGGCAAACTGTTTGTGTAAATATAGTATGATGTTGGAAAACCTTCATATTAATATCCTAAAGACACCATCACATAATAAAGTCTTTACCTACCATTGATACGTTGTGTTAATATTTGATCATCTTTCAATCTCTGTCCAAGACTCTTGGCTATTGCAATACAAGCTTTAGTGTCAGCCAGCAGGGACTCCTGTAGTTGGAAACACAAAGTATATTTAGTAAATAAATTTCGTAAGTAAAGACACTTATACTGAGATACAGTAAGTAAAATACTTTGTGTATAAACTACAAAAACTTTTTGAACCCTTTTCATTGAAGGTGAAATTGCAAGCCAATTCTGGCAACAAACAAATACTGTGAGTTTACAACCTTATGATGCATTTTATTTGCAATGTCATTATCAATATGTTCAATGCAGTATGATTTGAGAGGAAATCAGTTGCAAAAAGTTTGAACTACACAAATACACATTTTTTTTTATCCATTTCTGACTGTTTTATACAATTACCATAACATTTACTTTTATCAGAGTTCAAAAATTCTTCTCTTTTTAACAAAATTATCCATGTTTTGTTTTATATGTGAAATAGTCAAATTCAAACCACTGACTATGTTAATCCATTGAGTCTTACCCCAATCACTAGTAGACAAAACATAAATTATTGGTAACATTTCGATTTTGTAAAACTAACAGATAATGTATACATTTTACTTGATATGGATGATATAAAAGATTGTGATGTGGTGTATACAGAAAATGCTTTACTTTGATGTTACAGCTTGTACTTACATATTCTTCTTTTTCATCTTCAATTTCAGGACCTGCTGGTGTTCTCCTATCTAATGTAGCTCCTATTGCCTCAAGTTTCTCTTCACTCTCTTGTAATGCCTTCCTGATGCTTTCCGTTGACATCGACGATGCCCGGAGATCTGTCATAGCTTGCCACCTGGCCTCTGGATCAGATGCTATGGATGCAGCATCCATTAAGTAGGTATCCCAGTCTAAGGATTCTAAACTAGCTGGTGTATCTCTCCCTGAAAGCTCTCTGTATGGTGAAGCTGACCTAATACTGTGACTGTCTGCCGTTGAGGGCGTCCTTCTCCCTGATGGTGTCCTACGTCCAGGGCTAAGGCTTGATCTACTGTAAAGACTAGATCTAGCAGGACTACTAGATTTACTGGACCTTGCTGGACTACTTTCTCTGGAGTCAAATGATGACCTGAAACTATCACTCTGTAAAAGAAAACACATCCAAAATTATTAAAATGAGAACTGTCTCTAATGTTTTTTACACTGAATAAAGTTTTTGCCACAAGAAACACATAACTGATGAAAGTTTGATGGAATTTTTCTCATACAAAATCACAATCACTGGGTAATTTGGTAGCAACTTTCCTGGATGGGTGTTAAATAAAAAATAATATCAACCAAAGTAAATCTCAAATAAATGGTACAACGCTGTGGCCTAGTTTGAGGCATAGTCACATTAGTGTTTGTTGTTATGGGAATTGTGAGTATTATTGGAAGGTGGATAAAACACACACTGGTGGGAAATCAAAGGGGAGGGGGAGGGGGAGGGGGTTAAATGGTTAAAGAAACAGCTGTAATCATGCTGAATGAAAATACTGAGAGGGAGTGGAAAAGTCAGAAGCACACTTCATACTCACCGGACTGATTGGGACAGTTAGATAACTCTGTGCTATTATCTGACGTTGTATCTCCTAAATGCAGCAGTTGCCAAAGACAAGTGAGAGAGAAGCACACACACCTTTTAGCTACAAAAACTTTCACTACATTGCGGAAGCATGCTGACCTAGTTTAGTTATGAATAGAAGAACCCCCACACCCTCCCCAAAGCCATTCTATCAAACTATACTATACTATATCTATACTAGACTGAAGAACCCCCACACCCTCCCCAAAGCCATTCTATCAAACTATACTATACTATATTAGGAAGGTACTCACCTGACTTTGTTGTTCTGACTACACTGCTCTATTAGGAAAGTTCACCTATCTGGCACTATAACTGAACTGTGGAAGCACTTGTCTAAGTTTCTGTCAAGCTAAACTGTACTGAGGATGTAAGCTCACCTAGCCTGGCTACCAATCTATTCTGCCCTATTATGTTGACAGATGTTCTCCATACCCTAGCTTTACTATATTACACTGCTGTCTGCTATCAATATACATAGCCATTATCTGCTTTCATTGAAACTAGCTTTCTTGAACTAGTGAGAGTCCATGTTAAATGCGGCCATTGTAATCTGACTGACTACATTAACTTCTAATCTACAGTTTGTCTTCTATGGGTAGGCTGATGAGGAAGGTAAGATACAATGTGTTGGTGTTAGTTAGATAAGATAGATACCTTGAACACCCAATGACTTAGTTAGGGAAGTAAGAAAGTCTAGGTTGGATAACTGGGGTAGGGATGGAGTAGGTGATAGTGTATTATTTATGCAGTCTCTGTTTTTCACTAACTTTGATTTGTAACATTTAACATAATTGGTCTATCTGACATGTGCTGTAATTATCTAACAAATCAGTGTCCAGCTTATGTACGTATTTGTTCACAACATCACTTAATTTTTGAGTCTAATGAAATATTTCTCTATATATTCATTAAACCTGTCACTTCTAATAATTTCAGGGTCCATCAAGAGTTATTTCCACATATATACACCCCATCTTCTGAAAATAATGGTTTGATCCAATGGCGTTTCTAAAGTTGACCATTCCATTTCAATATTACAGGGACACAAGCTGATTGAGAGGCACACAGATTGGCGTGAAATCTTACCGGGTTTAGTGACAATCTTTGTAATTTCTTCTGATATCTTGAAACTCTGTTGTATACTTCATCACAGTACCTGTGAAGTTCATCTAATTCTTCTTGTATGACCACAGCATCAGCTGGGTCACATTTCTGCATCAGAGAATGTGCCAGCATATTGACGTTGTCCAGACGAGATCGGTTTAAGTCTATTTCATGTTGGAAAGCCTATGACACACACAAACAAAATAAATGAATACATTGTCAAAATAAACACACATACATGAAATGAAAGGCATACCTTGGAGTAAGGTGACAAACTTTTCTGAGTATACTGGATGGTGTATTTTGACTTTGTAAAGTGAATCTGTATAATAGAAACATTTCCTGTCATTGCTCAGTTCATGTTCTCATATTCATTTTGGCCGAGAATGAGTACACTTCGCTGTATTAACCAGTGAACAACTAAAACTCTTTGTGAACACAGTGTGGGGTCCTATCACAACATAGCTCTATGTCCGGTAATTTCAATTAAATTAATGCCAGTATTGTGTTCAAGGTACGATAAATCGTCAAGGTAACACACTTAAACTCTCTAAACTACAAAACCGTACAATTGATAGGCACCACCTGTCTCCAACAATACAATGCAACGGTATCCTTACTTTAACTTTCACTAAAACTAATCAATTGTTTGCTGAATACACTATCATTAACCTTTTCAATGTTAACGTCAAATCCTTTGCAGTCATTTCTGTCAATATAATTGTACAACATCCGTTTCTGTTTTTTTTAAAAACTTTAACACAATTTAGACAGCAAGGGAAAAGAGGGGAATTCTTTTTTTTTTAATTTTTGTGGAAAACTGATTTACAAAGCAGTGAAAATGTGAAAGTACGACAATTTTTGTATTCTTTTGGCGGGAAAAAACATGACAAATTTTGGTGGGAAAACATCTTTGAGTTTGATAACCTACCTTCATTTGCTTGACTTTGACTGATGTGTCTGATTCTGAGAAGTGTTCTACATTGGTAAGCTGAAGGTCGATTTCTGTTAACCAGACCAACAAACTTTCTTTGGCATTTTGGAATTCTTCTTTCTGGTCAAGCATAAATTTAAGTCTCTTGATAATACTGCCGCATCGCCGTGACAAGTTGTCCCATCTGTTATTGATATCATGTACCATAGTTCTCAATTTGTTAGAGTTGTCTGTCCTGCCTTCTCTGGCAAGTCTTCTGTACTGTTTGTTGATGATTTCTAGTTGGGCAAGATTTTCATGGACTTTACGTTGGAACAGCTGTGAAGTAGATTGAAAAGAAATAATGAAAATGTCGATCAACACCAAATAAATTTTGTAATATCATGATACAATTTTTAAACTGTTATAAAAATAGACAATATGAAATCATGGATCAACTTGAAATTTTTAATTAAATGGACAACATTCTGCAGGGTTGCTGACACAGAAACTGTTTTAAAGTCAACAAATGCATCGATTTTTATCAGTCGTCTATGGTAATAGCCTTTTTTTGTCTTTTCAGTTACTGTCACATTAAAAACCACACCATATGTAGACAAACAAAGAAATGTTTCAAATGTGATCAACACTACTATGCAAATCAGGAAAAAAATATCTTTATAACGAATGTAACTGGAAATGATCCAAAACATTTTTGAAATCTGTGCTAAATAACAAATAAAATGAAATCTTCACTAATTCACGAACAATATGCATAATTGCTTAAACATTACGAGCCAATTTATCTATCCATGCATGAAGGTAAAACTACACAAAATCATTCCATTACTTTCTTTTTGAGAAAAATAAAATGAAAGAAACTCAAATCCAGATTTAGTGTTCACCCTCAGGGTAAATAGGTAATTAAGACATCAACTAAAACTATTTACTCCAGAAAAGATAATGTTAACTTTAACTCTTTTGTCACCGTTCTTTAGAACACAGACTTCTACAATATATCAATGTAATAAAACAATGTTGTCAAATCTTGACTTAAACTTTTTACGTCATCCCTCTATTGTTAGTAGTTGGAATGAAACTGTCTCCGAGTCTAGCCCTAAGGGCTGGATGATGTACACGTCAATACAAGCTGACACTTGTTACAATCCTGATACCATCTCTACACTCATCTCCTTACTGATATGACAAGACGGAGATGCTTTAAATAGAAAATGTCACAGAAAGTCAAATTGTGCAATGTTTTCCACTAACCTCAAATTTCCTGAGTTCTTCCTTGATGACAGCAAAAGGTGCATTAGATGATTTAGGAACAGTAACTAATCTTTCTGCAGATACCAACCATTCTTCAAATTTACCGTAATCATCTAAGAACTTCTGCCATAGTCGGCCTGTCTCTTCAATACTGTGCAAAAAAAATAATTGATGATAGTCAATATTTGAAAATTAGGTTTACTGAGTTGTTAATGATAAGAGTTGTCACCAATTGTTCCGTTCAAACCAATGTATGTCAACTAAATACTGGGGTAAGGTTTGACTCTGAGGATGGGTATTGATGTGGGGCTATGAGTAAATGTTGAATTCTAACATATATTTTTTATTTTTAAGTTTTGCTATGTTCATTTGTCCACTCCAGACATAAAATTCATACCAACTCTTTCCCTACACAGTTTTCTTTCAAATTCGAAGAAGAGAATTCAAACATGAAAGCCAACCACCACTGGTGTCAGTGAAAACGGAATCCCTTAAACGGTTACATTTGTATATCCTTCACTTCATGTTTCAAATACAAGCACAGATAGTCTGGATGCCAATTGTGGTGTGAGTGGACATTATTTTAATGGTAACGATACTGTACTGGAACTAACTAGACTGTGTGAGTGGACGTTTAATGGTAACGATACTGTATTAGGTACTAGACTAAGACACAGAGATGTAAAAGTATAGAAAGACATCAAAATTGCACAATGTAAACATAATTAGACATTGATTTCTACATAGACCGTCCACCAAGTGGAGGTGGAGGGTAAATGATTTCTATGAAGGAAATGAACATTCTACCTCATGCTATTAATCCTATGTTGTAAACATATTGTTATGTAAATTTAAAACAATGGCCAATACACTAGTCACTCAAAAGACAGTCAATTAGGAAAGACTGGTGGCTACATACACAATGTGTCCTAATCAGAATAGCAATGACCTGATTTTTAATGCAACCATTTCTTTTGATGATGTAACAAATTTTCCAGGTCAGCGAAGGAAGATTTACCATACTTAGCTATAATATGTACCCTTTGAGTTATTATACTGACTTCTGTCAGTATAACGCCTCCAACATGTAACTAAGTACCAAAATATAATTTTTTTTTGAAATAGTATTATTTATTCTTACTGGTACTGTGATTTATAACAACAACATGTTTGGTTAGTAATTATTGACTAAAGCAATTTTTACCAACAAACTATCTTGTATCATTTTCATAGCAAATAAAATAATACCAACAGAATTTTTTCATTACAAATTCTACAAATCCCCCTTCATTTTGACTGGTTCTACTTAATTCATATTCCTAATCATACTGCCTGTGGTAATAATCTAACCAGTAGTACCTGGGTTTTCCAAACATAGCAGCATACAACAACTATATACACACAATACTTGTTATATATGTAAAGCTTAGATGCTTTCTTAGTAAACTGACACTATATTGACTGAATGACAACAAACTGACATAGGTAGAAACTGACCTTAACCTCCTCTCCATGGACAATGCACAGATATTCCTCCATCTTTGATCTAGACTTCGTGTTGCTGTCTGTATAGCATCACAATCAGCCTCAGTAGCACAGGCATCGCAGTCGTGTAGCAGTACCTCACATAGATTCAATACTGATGCTACACCAGTACTGTGTCGTTCTATGTCTTTCTGTAGCTCCTACAATGACAAAAGATATTGCACTTGACAAATGTACATATTAAATGATCATACACTACATTTAGCCCAGGGCATTTAGACCAAGGTTGAAATAACACTCAGAAAATTCACCTTGAAAACATCTATCATGATCTAAACATAAATAAGTATATAAGTCTGCTTACTTTTCCACCCCAGTATGCCATATCACATTGCTTTATTTTACCCTCAAAAAGGACAAGCATTCACTCTCCAGGAGGTATACACATTTGCTTATAAACATTGATTATAGACTATACCATTTGAGATAGGTGTGAATGTAATAGGCTTGGTTATAAACATTAATTAGACTATACCATTTCAAGATAGGTGTGGATAGGTTCCAGTGTGTGAGTAACCAACGAAACAATTTAATGTTTCACAAGGGTGTATAATTACGGAAAGCAGGCAAAGTATTCAAATTCAAAGGCCAGTTTGGAGATAAACAGTAACTACATGTATATAGTATTAGCCAGGGCAATTGTGAGTTTGACATTTGAACTTTACAAAACTCATCAAGGGTTTAGCTCATATGACATCTATATCACTCATTAATTTTTGAGAGTCATGTAAACAGTAAGGAAATTACTAATAACGAGATGAACTCTTGGCATACTACTGGTAGTATGATAAATCAGTAGATCCAATCAATTTGACCTTTGAGGTTTGGTTTGAACAAAAAAATTAAAACTTTTAAATATCTAGGTCATATGTTATGACAAAATAAAGACAACAAAATTATAATTTTTTCTCTCCATGTAAACAACATCAAAACAATATCAATATAATGGTAGGAAAAATTAGCATTTATCTAAACACAATATAATTACTGTAAAACAGGTGTGTTAATAATTTATTAATAAAATAATTTGATTTTTAAATTACACAGAATGTCCTTCAGGAACAACATAAAATTTTGAAACAAATGAGCATTCAAGTCAGACTCATCAACGTTTTAGAGTGTTTTCTACTTTTGACCTTGGTAGAGGATAACAACAATCTTACAAATATCTACATACTGAGCATCACAAATTAAGATTTGAAGTGAATAAATCAATACAGGTGGAGGTACACAATATTTACACACAATGACTAAATTATATCCTGCTAGAATTCAACCTAAAATACTTTATCAAAAAGTTAAAACCAGAAAAGTTATGTACCTATTGGTTACTTGACATAACAAAACCCTACCAACTACATTGTTGAGTTGTCACAGTCCAATGTTTACTTTAGCCACTGTGGTTTAAAGTTGTCACATACCTAGGGCAAAAGTTGGTATTTACATGTAGATAAAGAAATGGAACCAACTATTATCTGGTAGAATAGTGAAATATAATACGTTAAATTCCCTAGTTTTAGGTGGAAATTTTAACTGTTAACAGCTACCTTGGTATAGGTATGCTAATGAACAGAAAAGTTTATAGTGGGGGAATTTTCCAAAATGTTGTGGTAAAAACCTACCTGTTGTTGGTGTAATTTGCGATGTATCTCTGTAGAGTCACATGTTTCATAATTGATAGGTGCTTGTATTTCCCTCTCGATATGACTTAGCCAATGCCTGAGGTTGCTCATGTTCTGGTCTAGTTGCTGGACTGCTGTCAAAGTCTCTTGTAGTTTCTTGGTCCTGCGAGAGAGAATGACACCGTGCAGTTGTTGGTTGGTTGGTGATTTAAATAAGAAGCAAGGTCTACATAACAGCGTTATTGTTATAGTTAACAATGGGTTTCTTGAGTGGAAAGAACCTCAATAGGCTATGTGTAATCACAGCATACTGGAGAAACTATGTTGATGTGGTGATACAGGGATGACAATAAATGTGCAAATTTGCCAGGAATTTAGATCAGTCTCAAAGACTAACCCCCAAACTTTGGCAACTCATCAACTACTGCTTGGTTAAATAAGGGTGCTGAATATCTGTATACAGTATACAAGCTACTATAGATTGACATGCACTACATTATCATATCATATCTAATGCATTGAACTCACAGAGACATAATCCTCCACAACAATCAAAGTTAAACAGTGTTATCACAAACCACAAAATGCCTGCCCTGACATCAAGTACCAAACCCATCTGTGACAGAAGAAGACAACAATTCTGTTACAGATACTCCAGCTGGTGATGTCAGCCTAGAAAAGGTCAATGAAAGTGACATTTGGGGACTGACACCTCCAGTATAAAAGTTATGACATACTGACCAAACCAGGAGATATTATACCAACCTTGGTATTAACACATATTTCATCAAGACTGACACAGACATTACTGTATCACCAGACACATATTATAATCATAGCGGATATCGATAGACCCACAGTTGGTGAAAAATTAACTCGGCTTTCTGAGGTTCATCATGGAGTGATGCAGATTGTGAATTACAATTACGACACATGATAAAAATACTTGCAACAATCACTCTGCAACCACTGGTTCAGGTCAACAACCTTGATGGGAGGTTTATTTTTAAACTCTGTGATATATACATGTACATACACATAGCTGATACAGCATATGTAACACTATCTTGTGTAATTTGACATTTTATAGCTATCAACTCAGTGGGACTGGTGCAAAGAATCTAAAATGGCATCTTAAGTCAAAATTAAAGACTTTATCATAAATGTAAAATATTCACACACTAGGAGACCATTACTGATATGATATGACCATGTAATTAATGAAAACTGTAATGAATATGGTTAGTTTAACAAATTTTCATTATATGTGCACTAAATTAACAATGCTGAGTTGAGTAATCTCATTTCATCTATGACCAGGACTAACATAATATTGGTAGTAGTAGCATTTTGCAGAGTAGAACTTTTCACCCCAATGCTTTGTCTCTATGGCAATTTTGTAGCCAGATTATTCCATTGTATCATGGGGGGGGGGGATTACAGGTTTGTTGATGAGTTTCAAAACTGTGTCAAAACTGAGGAGTTACTAAATTTAGTATAGTCTTGAACTGACTTTGTATTTACAAGGTATTATTCCAGGACACTTGTATTGTTAGTTCACATTGTAAAACAAGACAGCACAGATTCAAGGCTGATGTCAATGTTATAAATCTAGATCTAAAGTTTGTAATATGTTAACTAACTAACTAACTAGCCTGCAATCCATGCAATCCTGTTTTATACTGTATTAACTGTAGAACAAGGCAGCATTGATTCATGGCTATAAACTACATGGCAAGCTTTTTGCTTCCCATAAATTTCACATTACATTACACTATTTACCTTACCTTAAGAAAAGGTACCAAGCCAATCAACATAGTTGACTTATTGAAAAGAACAAAATACTACATATACTAGAAAACTTTCCTCTCAAAGCTTGGTCACATAAGCAATAATTTCTAATTTTTGTCAATTTTTGTGAGTTTACATATTTGAAAGGAAAAGAAAGGATAAGTTAATTATGCTGATCTATACATGGAATTTTAGTAAACATTTTATGACATAGATTATTTACATCGCAAATTTGAACAAATGATTAAAGAAACCATAAAACTAAAATAGGTCAGGACAATCTTTTCACAAATGAACTTTACTGATTTCAAATAAACTATTAACATTAGTGTGAATGTAATAGAACCATCATTTGTGGATTTATTAGTTTACAAATCCAGCATCTCACAGTGAAAATGTAGATTCGTTGTTGAACAAAATTTTATGTATGTTTACACCTACTTTTACAGGATAGCCAACACCCAGTAACTCATGTAGATTTGGTTACTTTATCTATAGTTCTTAACTACTGTACACATCAAAACAGATTTAATCTTCTGTTTGTAGACATACACAGAAAATGAAGTAATCTTTCAAAGGCAGCAGACAGAACTGCAATGTCACCACTTGAAGCAATCTTTAACACAAATCTGGGGTAATTTCTAGTACGGCACACAACACACATATACAGAAAACTGGGGTAACTTCTAATCTTTCTAAGACAGTAGACAGAATAAAATGTCAACACTTGACGTGGAATTCTACATAACTGGGGTAATATTTAGTTTCCTGAAGACAGCATTTAACAAAAATAGAGAATAAATTGGGTCAATTTGTAATGTGTGGAAGACTAGGAGACAGACTAAAATACTAACACTTGAAGTGAAATTCTACATTTAAATGTCAAATGTTTATACACTCACCTACTGCAGACATTAAAGAATGAAAGCTGTGTAAACTAACACTGTATACTACAACCAATTTCATGGAGTACATCATAATTTACATATATTGATTTTGACTTGAGGGGAGAAGAGTACTCAACTCTACGATATGCAGTAACTATGGCAACAACAATGGATGATGTAAACAGGCCTAGAGTCATTTGTTGTGTAATGGTAGAGTAGGAATTGTAGTCTGACTGTATCCTGTCACTTGGTTATGAATCATATTAATGTACGTCAATGTTGTAGTGGTTATAGATATGTAGAAAGTCACAAATAACACATTGTAATATATCACACAACATAGGTATTCCCCTCATCTACAATTTGGTTTGTATATCATTGTACTGATTTCACTAACTTTCAAGTGTCATTTATGTCAGTTATATCATTATCAAAATTCACAATATACATTCCAATAGATGGGAACCCATATGATATAGCAACATTTCCCTTTCCTTGACCATTCTTCCAGTACAGACCAACAGACCTACCCAATTCTGAACTTCTGAGCAGCAGTCAATTTGTACCCAGCCAAAGAGGAAGAGTAATCCTTGCAAAATTACAAAGTAGGGTAACACAAACTACATCTGTTACCATGACAACATCACTTCTACATACACTCCTCATCCATTATATCCCATAATGTTTTCACTCACCTTGCCGCAATTAAGTCCATCAAGTGTTGCCATCTATCGTTAAGTTTGGCTAGTTTGTACTCGATATCATTTGCTTTTAGTTCATTGCTGGCGATGATAAGTTTCTCTCCTAGTTCTATCAATTGTTGTTTATTCTCTGAAGCTACTCTAACTTCTTCTCTGTAGTCCTGAAATGACAAATATAAAAGAGTTCAAATCAAAACTTGACATCACATGCTGGTACAATGGCTGAAATGAGTAAATAGCACATATACTTTCTCATCATTTTTGTCCTGAAATCAACATCAAAAGTTGACTTCATTTGAAATCAAAAATAAGAGTTGACTTCACATAGCACCGTGGCTGAAACGAATTATTAGAAGAGTGTCTCATCATTTGTGTAAACTTTTTATTATTTGTTGTGAAATATGACAAACAAATTGTATACTTGAATTCCATGCTAGATGTCATCAACTTAGTTCTCTTCTTTGTAACACTCAAGATCATGAATTTCATACCAGTTTCAGAGTCATGAATATTTTATGTTGTCAACTTTGATAACAAGGCTTTAATCAAAGACAGTACAGTAAATGATAGACTCCATACAAAGTTGTGGTATGTGGCCACTATCCTGTCATACAACTATCTATCTCCTGTCTATTTAAAACATTAACTTGCGATTAGAAACAACAACTATCAAGAATACAGCACACTTTTAATGACTTGCTAGCAATTTACACTCTACTAAAAGTTACATCATATAACATGCAAATCATCTACATAAATCTTGTGAACAAAACAACCTAGCCATCACACCTCCCAGAACTGTAGTAATAAAATCATGTATGTTGCAGTGGTATAGAGTTGTGAAGGTGAGTGGAAACATCATAGACATGCTTTGATCCTAGGAAACAGCAAAATTATGCTATGATGACAAATTCTTTAACTGAGAAAGAATTCTTGCTTGAAACCCAAAATGATTTGCCATTGATTTTTAGACATTTTGATTGAGGTTGTTGTGACCTATGGGTCTATATACCCACATACACTACATTAGACTGCAATAAAAATGTGAATAACACAAATGACCTTGTAAAAATACCAAGCTGTCATAAACTAGAAGGGTCTCATTCCTTGGAGGATAAGTCAGACAGAGAGTCTGTATCTGAATGGAAGTAAACTAAGATTTACAACAAATACAGATTACTGAGTAGACTTTACTTCATGGTTGTACAATCTACTGCTAAATCATTCTACATAAAACAATGAACACCATATTTGTTGCTGACTACCCCTGTAAATTATCAATTTTAACACTACATGTAAAAGTTTTAGAGTAACTTAACAGCACAAAATGACTGCAATCATGTAGGTGTATGTGAATCAAGTGTGGCAAAATAAGACTGGTCTTCACGATACTTTCTCCAGATTTCTGTTCTGCTGAACTTTTGGTATATGATCAATGTTAGAACGTTACAATGCAGTCAGACAGAGTTCACTGAATTTCCCTGTCATTTCTCTTTTCTTTATGAATCTCACCAACATTGAAACACAAGTTCAACACTTATAGACTGACTTAGTACCTGGCAACTATCTTTTCACTACAAACTCAATACCTACTGTACTTTCCACCATGTCTTGTACGTTTTCCATCCAGAAACACGCGTCTGATATTAAAACAGGCAACTTGCTTTCAGCCATGATCTATCATTTGAAGTTATTTGGACCTTTGCCCAACTCTAGCATTACATTCAAATTTTTAGTAGCACCGTTATATTTGTTCATTATCTGATGCCATGCTTGAAATAATTCATGAATTTTAGTTGTAAGATTGATTTGTGAGAATGTTGGATTTTTGGCTTAATCTTGACCTTTTATGATGAGTAAACATTACTGCTTGAAAGGACTAAACCAACAGCATTTTGCAAAGTGAATCAAAATTTTGTTACCATGGCTACAAAGTAGTATAATGTTCAACAAATTGGGGTGATTAGGCTTGACCTTTGGAGTTATTAGTTTAACCACAATAGAATCAACTTTGACCTTTGATTAATCTATCAACTCATGCCTCATTGCATGCACTGGTTAGGTTTAGTACACCTTAAATTTACACTAGTGATATTGAAACTACCCCCCCCCCCCCCCCCTCCCATATTCATTTGTATGCCACACCATTTCAAGATGTACTGTATACAAGTATACAAAATTTTAAAGGTTCAATATGAGATGTAGATGCTGTATAATGAAGCAACAAACAATTTCATAGACACCACTGTTCAGGCAATCAAGAATGCTAGACTTGGATAGTGCCCTCTATGTTCATTTCTTTGATACAGGCTATATATTATATAACTTTGAAATAAGTTAACACTGAGGGCGCTCTATGAGTATGGTTCACTCAGCATTTCCTTTGCTGGTACTATAATATTGACTATTACAAAGCTTGCTTAACATTTGAAGAGCACTAACAGATTTCTAGGAAGGGTATCTACAAAATGAAGGAATAATTAACTACCACAGCCCAGTTGCCAAGTATTCAAATTTTCTAAATGCCCAAAACCTCAACAATTTTTTGAATGCTGAATAGACTATTTGTTATATTTTACACATCTAAACACTTGCTTTCTGACTGTCTTATTCTCTGCAGTGTCTAAACACCAAAATATTTGCAGACTTTTAAATGTCAAAAAGTCAAACCCTATTTTCAATAGAAAAGAAAGCATACCACAAACTTTAATTTAGTAAAATGTTTCAACAAAAGACGGTTTCAAGGTTTGGGAAGACGGTAATGTTTCCTTCCGTAGCATTTCCCCAGTAAAACCTGACAACATGACAGAATTACTTACACATTGTAGTTTTTGCAGCAGGTCTTCTATGCTGGTTTCACCATTTTGTGATACTTTCACTTCAGTTTGAGTCAACCAATCAGAGAACTCCTTATATTTCTCTGTAAACTGTGACCATTCACCAAGTCGGTCCATGATTCGTTGTTTCTTCTGAGTGGTCTGTTGATGGATTTCATCCCACTGTTTACCAAGTAGAGAAATTCGTTCTCTAAGGATGGAGAGATCGTCTGGATTGATGATGGTGGCGAGTTGGTGCTCTTGGTTTGATAGTGTTTTCAGTTTTCCCTTTGAGGTTTCAAAGGCATTTTCATATTCCTGTGAAAGGAAAAATAAGTTTTGGTTAATAGTGATTACACTATGATTACTACATATCAAACACTGATAAAAGTTATCCCTGTGGTTAACAGATGAACAGAGATTTTGATTCTTACATGTACTCAACAGTACATGAAATTACATATCTTAAACATCATAAAAGTACTGTTTATAAAATATTATTGACATCAGAAATTTGTTGGTTCAATATCATAAATTTTGTCAAAGAATTTGACTCACCTAAATAAAACTACTCAACACACAATGTTCACCTTACAAGTAAAATACCTCTAAATGTATTTACAGAAATTAACCAGATTTGCTGCTTCCACTGACACAAACTTAAAGATCTTAAAGTCAAACAGCAAACATAGCATGCTGACCACATCAAATACTTCATTCAAATCTACAAGTATTGCTCAGCTGGTTACTTAGTTGTTTTAAAACTATGAATTCTTAACTTTTGTCTAAGTTCATAAATTTATGTTCATTTAGCACCTAGTAGCTCATCAAAGCTTTTACCAGGTATCCACCATGCCTTCATTAGTTTTTCCATAAATTTCGTGTTCATGAAGTTCATGCAATTACAGTATAACTATACATGTATTCAATAACAACATTATTCTAATGTCAGCGGTAAGCTTAGGTTTGAAGTACTGAGAATACAGAACAGCGCCCTCACCTTGCATTTCTGCAGGTCATGATGTAATTCTTCGTATTGATTGGGCAGTGGAACTGTTAACATTTTCTTGGTGTCACGTAACCAAGCTAGTAGATCTTCAATGTTTTCTTCTGCGTCGTTCCACTGTCCTAAGAGGTCTTCAAGTCTCTGGGTATGTTTCTTAAGTGAGGTTGTGATACTATGCCAGTGTTTTTGTGTTTCTTGTAGTTCCATCTTGATTACCTCGCCAGCCATCTTTTCAGACACTTTCATTAGTTGCTTGCCAGCCTCGTTTAGAGTTAAGTAGTTGCCTTCTTGTATAGCCACAGCTTTTTGGGACGTCTGAGGAAAAATAACAAAAAAAATTGAAAGTAATGTTCATACTTTTGTCATTTGATTTGTTCTATAATATCTATCATGATTCCAACTTTGTTTTTTAGTAGTTAATGCGTTCTCACAATGACGATGGCATAATTTTGAATGTTTCAAAAATCAGTTTCAATTATTTCAGAAAGAAATATTGTTTACTTGAGAATTTTTCACTGCCAAGATTTTAATAGTAAAGAGACTTTTACATTACTGAACCAATCTCAAATTTTACACTCTGATAGTAAACAATCTTTTTCTAAATATCCCCACTTGAGGGCGCTAACACCACAAAACTATCTTTACTGGTTTTAACCTTACCTTTGCATGTTCCAGTAAGTTCTTGAGTGTTTCCAGAGTGGCAGTACTAAATTCGTAAGTTTTCAGTTCTTCTTCCATCTCTGCTAGCCACTCATTCATTTTTTCCAGCATTGTCCTGTACATTTGCCAGTCTTTGATACCTTTGTCAATGATGTCTTTTCGTTGATTTGCCCTCTTGACAACACTCTGCCATTGTTCACTTAGTAGAGTCAATTTATGTTGGAATTCTTCTTGGTCTTCTACTTCACCATCTTGAAGCATCTTCTGACCATCACTGATGATGGAGAACAGAATTTGCTGTCTGTTGAAGATGTCAGCCTCAAAAAGCTGTGTAAAAAACCACAAAGGAAAGTCATTAAAAGTTTAGAGTAAATATTTAACATTGAGAGGACCAACTTGACCTTGGTTTGTAAGTGACCATGACATTTCATAAATGTATAAAGGCAATGAATGACCACTATGACATTCCCAAAGTGACAGATAGAGTTCATCTATATTGAATTGTATGTCGCCATGGAAATGGGCCATGTCAAATGAAGTATCTGATAGTCGTCAAGTTGAGTAATGTCACAAAAGACTATAAAACAGTAATATTCAGTAGTTGAAAAATTCATCTAAGTGTTCTTATAAGGACACAGCACCATTTTAGGTTCAAAATATATTACTCAATGCTCCTACCAACTCCTTGGTTTAAGTGTACATGGTACTATATAAATGATACATTTCTATATTACTGTTACTGTTATTCTATAGCAGAGTGACAGAAGTACCTCAAATTTGTGTACAAAGTAATGTTTAGGTCACTCCACCTTTTCATCAAAGTGATGCATGAACAAAGACATTCTTTGACAAAATATAATATAATTGGTGCCAGTGAAGAAAGGGACCATTTCTTTATCATTTCAAAATCATTTCCAACAAGATCAACTTTACGTTGTTTGCTTCAAATTTGATGATTAATCAAGACACAGGTAAACTTACGTCATAGAGTTTTTGTTGTTCTAACAACAGTTCATAACTTCCAGCTATATCCACAGCCAAGTTACGTTCAGTCTGTGCCAGAAATATCATCCATGCATCACATTTCTGTGCAAAGCTCTGTTGTTGCAGTAATATTCCCTGTAGGCTGCGATATTTCTCAGAAGTTTGGTTGGATAGTGTATTCCATTTATGGTTCAAATTGGTCAGTTTCTCAGCATTGCTGTCATTCAGGGACAGTTTATATCCCATCTCATTTAGATTATCTAACTGGGTTGTATGGTTGGTGAATTGTAACATCACAGACTGTGGAAGAAGTAATATGTAAAAAATAATCAACAAAATGACTTAAAAAAACATATCATAATCTGTGAATGGACATCAAAATATTAATATGCTAGCAACAAATAATGTGAAATTAAAATTATTTCATGTATAAATATAAAATGTAATTACATCAAGCTAAATGTTACAGTCTATTACAAGATTTAGGGACTGAAAATTGTTTTTTTGTATAGGCTAGATGTAATGATCCCATTCTTTGCATCAATCAGTTGGTGATACAGATAGTATCCACTCTCTGTTCACATATGTCCCACCATATGTTGTACAAAATATCAAGATAACGGATATTACCCTGCAGATAAATTTATCAATCTTCAAGGTCCTTTCCCTTTGGCAGGAGTAAAATAATCCCTATGAATAGTTAGCTAAGTTATAATCCATCAAACTTACCATTCTGAATATCTTCAAAAACTTATCAAAGAAATGGACATCTATTATTGTGTACAATACTTATCAAAGGACAGTTGTAGTATAACTGATTCAAATATTCAAACCAATCTCATCCTAGCAACAAATGGAGGGCGCTGCAGTCTATTCACTATTGGGTTACAGAGTGGTGACCTTTGACCTGTCTCTATGGTGATATAGCTCTTTAGAATCGGACATCTGTTGACCTGATTGGTATGGCAAGCATTGCAAGTATTGTGATGACACAAACTAGGCCATGCCATGCCATGCCAAGCAATTCAATAAACATAATCTAATCTCTGCATATAAAACTATTTGTCTGGGGTTCACTTCTAGTGCGAAATGTTTTCTAACTGGATTTGTTTTTTCAGGATGATGTAGCTCATTAATAGCATACCATTTTAACACCATTTAGTTTATTACAGTATTTTTTAGTGTAAAGGCAGAGTACAATTATAACAGAATTTTACCCAACCCAACATAATACCTGCCCATACACAAGGTTGATACATCTTTTTAATCAGAACATGATGGTTTTCTCTTCCTGTTACTGTACATTTTCCTGTCTGTTGAATCATTCTATATCTCTTCCTGTTCCTATACCCTTGAGGGGTGATTATAATCACACCCCCTACTACCAAACATTAATGAAAACAAACCACAGATATAGTGTTGAGACTGTTTATCATTAATTCACACCATTACTGGCATTATCAAAATAAACAGTGTCCTTATAATTATATCCTTTGAAATCACAAAGTAATCTGGTTAAAGCACCCAAATAGTAGTTTATACTTTGGTTTATTTTCATTACCTATTACTTTGAAATAAATGGTTGACTCTATTTTTACTGTACAATTAAAGTTACATTAAAACTCTCCAAATTCAACTTAATGAAAGTTTGAACCACATTTCCAATGAAAATTGGCAGAATATGTCAACTGTTTGAGATTCATTTTTTTTATATTTTCCTATGGTTACAAGACTTCCATTTATACAATAGAAACTTTACATGAATATCCAAACACAAATGTATGGTATCGTCCGTTATAATTTGAATGTCAAATAGATACAGTAGCCATACTTTAAAGTTTAATGACCGCAAATCATGAATCTTAGCTTTTGAAATAAAAGTTTGTTGAATTCTGTAAACTTCTACCGACTAAAATAACATTATTTACCTTTAATTCTTCCATTCTGTCTCTGATAGCGTTTTCGTCAGCCGATCTGTTTGGATCGTCTTTACTGATTATTTCCTCCATGTTTTCCATCCAGAACGACAGCGCCTGCAATGCATCTTGGAACCTCTTCTGTGCTATGATGTCATACTCCATACTACGTACTTGTTTATTGATGGCCTGGGTCATACTATCATGTTTCTACAGAAGTCATGGAACACAACAATCAGACTGTGAATCACTGACTACTAAATACAGACGTGTATTTAATGACAATACCACATTTTGACCCGTGGCAGCTGCACAGAGACTCTAAAAATCACAATCTGCTCAACTTTTTTGTTTTCTTTTCAAAAGACTTTACAGTTATCTAACATTTTCAGTAATTTTGATAATCAGTTTTGACAAGTGGTTTTCTTAAAGTTGGATAAAATTATAATCTAAAAAATAACAATAATCAAACTAATTTTGGACAAAAAAGATGAAAAGTTGAATACAGTAGAAATGGTCAACAGAAGCTCAAAGATAAATAATTGTATTGTGACAGTTCTCTTTGTGTGTGTTTCTTTTGACAACTACTTTTAAGATAATGATTAGCTTGCAAACAAGCATTTCTTCAACTCTTGTCTTGACATTTATTTATGTTCAGTAAAATACAACAACTCATTCATAACATGTTACAACATGGTAAGTCTGTTTCATATCATTGACAGTTATTTCTTTACTCACAAAATCTACCAGTAATAACATTAAAACTACAATTTTAAAACATTGGAAAAGCTTACATTAAACTTGAGAGAATGATTTTGTACAGTGTATAGTCATATTCTCTTGAACGATGAAAACACACAGCAAAAAAAGATAATTCTAATGAAGAAATCTTTTGAATTTTGAAAGAGAAGACACGATAGTTGAAAAACATTTGAAATTTTGAGGAAATACTTCAATTTTAGTACATATACTTTGGATTTGGAAGAATTTTAAATTTTTTGAAGAAATTTTTTGAAATTTGAAGAAACAGTTTGGATTTTTGCCAACACATTTTGAATAGAGAAATAGTACTTACCTGTTGTAGTGACTTCTGCTGTGATGTTATAGTAACAATAGTTGTAGTGTCCATGTGCCTAGTCAATGGTTCAATCAGGGAAGTCAAATCAGACACGCCGCTGTATTCCTCCAAGTCACTCTGTAGCTCCTACCAGTTGGAGAGACACAAAATAACAGTTTGTTAGATGGCTATGTTTCAGAACTTAATTGGCTTCTGTTTACACATCATCAGTCAATGTAAGATCAAGCTCTGATAAAAATCTCAATTTTCTGCATATCCTACAGATGTCTGTTGAGTCAAAGGTCACAGGTTATATCCATGGAAACAGGCTGGACAGTTCAGACAGATGACTGTTTCTTTGTTCTTTGAAGGAGTGCAGTCAGACTCTGTGCTGACATTGTATTTACATTACATGTAGATGGAGGCTACAACTTGGATCAGATTCAGGGTTCTATCACAGAAGTAACACACACACACAATTCAAATTTTCCATCAAAATCACACCTAACATTGCAAGAAGGTGGCTTGTTCACACTCTCTCATTACCAAATCAATAAGTATATCTTTTTATCAATCACATTTTTTATGTGGAATATGCAGAAAATACACAAGTCTATCTGTAGACCAAAATTTGCAAGAAATTTATCAAAAATTGTATAAAATTTGAGAAAATCTTTTTTTTTTGAAGAAATCTATTGACGTGCAAGGTTGACAATAATTTACCTTAGCAGTGTCTAATTGTTTCTCTTTATCAGAATCCCAATCTTTGTCGGCAGCTGCCAGGAAAACATCTTCAACTTTCCTTTCCTTCCCTTCAATCCACTCGGCAACTTTCCTGTACTCTTCCTCATATTTCTCCCAGTGCATCAGAGCTTGTTCAAACAAGTTGACGGTGTCTCTTAGCTGTTCATCTACTGTCTTCCATCTGTTAGATTAGACACATATACAGTCAGTGAAAACCAATAGTAACTGAAATCAGTACTCATCTCTTTTCTTCTTCTTTTTTCCCCTTTGGATCATTTTACTTACAGAAACATGATTCTAAATCTATCACTACATATATTGATAAACTTTGAAAATAATATTCAATACAGCAGAAAATAGTTCACAAATTTCGCAGTCTGTTGCATGCGCTTTGAACATATTTGCAACATATTCAAATAACTGGCTAAAATGGTAATAAAATTGACATCTCCATCCACTTTTGATATCACATTTATATGTGTGTACAATATTTATTGATATGAACCTATTGATGTAGGTTTCAAAAGGTCAGAAGTCACTAAACCTGTCTATTCATGACACTATCATGTGTTACCATGGTGACTGTTGCTAACAAGACATTGCTATAGCATCTATCATAACCAAACAATACATTAATTTTTCATCGAATTTTTATGTATTTTTTCTTTAAAATGCCTATTTCTATGGTGTGTGTGAGTGATACTGGAATAAACTTCTTGCTCTCTGATACAAAAAGAATGCAAGTTTACAAATCAAAGATGTTGCACTTTTACACAATGCAGAGTAAAACAGATTTTATATCTCTAAAATATAAACTTTCTTAGTTGCAATGTAAATATACTTGACTTTGTGTACATTTGATAATATCTTTGTGCCTGTTCATTTTTCTGTTGAAGCCATTTTTATCAGTTTCATCTTTGATGGCAATACCAGTATCTTGTGCAATAACCTTGAACAAGGTATACTTCAGACTGCAATGTTTATTTTGTAGTTATCAAAACCAGTGACTATATTGACTCAACACAACTTACAAACACTGTATCAACTCCATTAATAATTTGAAAATCAACAAATCAATGGCAAAATTTGTTTCACCTTTGACATAGCCATTGGTTCCTTGGATTGCACATGAATGAAATGGGGAGAAACTTAAATTACTGAATTGATAAGGGGGCTGGAGGAGGGTGTGTATTTGGGAGGACAAGGGGATATAATGTAGATCTCAATGACTTTGGTTTCTATATGTGGTATTTATGACAAATCTATGGAAAGAGAGCTGAACTATGTAAATATTTTAATCTTTTATCACCCAGGTTACCTCCAGGTTTTAAAACTCTAAGCTAAAACTATAACTTTTTAATACATGCATTACAATTCCTACAACCATAGTTTTAGTATGATATGTCTTCCTGGCTCTACATAGCCTGGAATTCATGTGGATTGGTATTTTAAATTAAGCAAAACTTTAAAATGCCAATCTGTATGGATTCCAGGCTAGGCTCTACATAGCAGAGGATAATGTGGCTGGCATTGAAATGAACCTCCCGATATATTACAATATATCAAATACAACTATAATACAACAAATGGACAGTTTTGTCTTCATGTACGTGTACATTTTTTCATCTTTATTGTGTAGTTTTACATAACATTAATTTGCTGATTTGTTTTCGTTATGTAATCATGGCCGAATAATTCATATTATTTATTCTTTTACAAATACATACATCTTGTGAGCAACTCATTTTTGTAATGCAGTTTTCAAATGGGAAAAACACATTATTGTAAAAAAAAACCATATTTATTTCCCTGGCTAAACCTCAGAAAATATGACTATTTATAGTAGTAGGTACTTCCAGTTGGTTTCTATGGTAATTATTGGAAAGTGTGCTATGCACAAGCATTACCAGTTTTAATTTCACCATGCTGAGTACAACCCCTGAGATAATAAGTCAAGTTCTACACACCTTTTTAGGGCGGTCTCACCATCCATTTCACCGACTGCAAAGTCTATGACAGGCAATGCATAACCTTACAGTACAGTATCACTATCTAAAATACCTATAAATATCTCTCATCATAATTCTTATCAACCTGCATGTCTATTTTTTTGGCTGCATAAAAAATGAGGAAGTATTGTTGGCATAGCGCCATATGAACTTTGCACTTTGACCTACCTGTTGCTGGTGTCAGACATTGTTCTTTCAAGCCCACTGCTGACTGATGGCTCACACACCTGGATGAGCTGATTGGTCAGCTTACTCAGACTTGTCAGATGACCACGGTTGTTTTTGAACTCTGTTTGTAAACCCTGTAGTGAGAGAAATTTGATGCTTTTTAATATTAAAAGGATAACTTTAGACAAGAGATATTTTTTTCATTTGGATTATCATACACTGACAAACTGAATCATGCAAAACACATTCTGTTAAGTTATTTGATGAAATAATTACAAAAGTCGACAGAAATGAAGATAACATATATTTGTATTTTAGGATGTATTGTGTCTAGAGCGATTGTAAAAATAGAGTTTGGAGCAAATGACAGAAAACATGGAAGAAAAAGATGAAATAGAGTTTCATTCTCTGCATACCAGAGAGAAACATAATGAATAGGAAAAAACAGATTGTCATCCACACATGAGGGTATGCCTAAGACACAGATAAAAATGTTCCAGAGTTTGTGTAGGCTTAGAAGAGTTACAGACAGAAAGAGAAAATGTCAAAGATAGAATGTTCTGTGTAAGAAACACTAAGGTGACAGTGATAGAATGTGTCGTGTAAGAAACACTAAGGTGACAGTGATACTGTGTATGTAAATCAAACATCTCAAACTACTACCAACACTGTTCGCATATCTCCAAAGTTAACACTCAAATTAACACTTGACTCATTCTACATTTAATAAACTACCAATTACCATGCACCTTTAAGACAAATATAATTTCATGCAAATCATTTTTGTTTCATCACCATGTACCAGTGTACACCATTATTTATACACTATATGTACCAACATCTACTTTGCATTCACATATACCATATGAAATTGACTTATCAGCTATGTTCTGAGATGTTGACAAGTTTTTATTTGCAATAGAGACAGTCTATGAGTGAAAGTGATAGAATCACAAGAAGTCCACCATGTACCAGATAAACTTGGTTATTGAAGAGATTGCATTCTATTTTAATCAGTTTCAGTCTAGACGTTAGCCTGCAGATTGAATTTCATCAACTTTCTACTACACTGTGTGACTTCAATATTTTCTCTTGCCTTTTATTTTTGTTCTTTTGAATGTTTTTCTTTATGTTGTAATACTGAGCTACAACATTGTTAGAGTCAGATTGTACAATGAATTACCTGGGAGCTTTGATATCATTGTTTGTGGAAAGGGATTAAAAGAGAGCTGGCAAAGCCTGATCTGTCAGTCAATGTAAAAGTAGAAGGTGTACAGTTGCTAAGATTTGTTCATATTTTATGTATTGCACATCTATTTTGAGTTCTGCAAATATCAAAATTCTTATCCACATCTCAGAAATGTACAAATACACATTCCAATTAAACATTCAACAAAAACAAGGTAAACATGAATAAATTACATTCATATATGTTAGACACAAAATTATATACAAAAATTTTACATGCAAATTAGTGACAACAACAAAATCACCATGACAATGATGAAATCACCATGACAACATAAAACACCATAACATTGCATGAAAAAATGTAGACACCTTGATACGCTGCAAGTCCTGGGGCTGTGAGGTGTATGATTGGGGTAGTTGCATTAAATGGGAAAAAATAGAACCAAAATAAATGTCATTAAAATGTCAAGTATGTCTTTTATAAGATTGAATACCATGCACCATTTACACCCTAAAATGAAGTTGGCATGCAATTTACAGTTAGGGTGTAGACTGAGATAAAATGTATCTTGATCAGAGATCAAAACTGTTGAAGGAAGTTTGAAAGATTAGTAGTAAGATTGTGTAGCTTAGTATCTTACAAATGACATATTGGATGATCTTGACAGAATCATTTCATCCCAAATCTTAGAAAAACACACTTATTGTAATGAACTTAGAAGTATCGGCCAAAATGTGTACAAATTAATACACTGTCAGGTGACATCAAGAGTGCCCCCAATGTGATGTCAATCAATGTGGAAATCACAAAAAGGAAACATTTTCCCAGATTGATTGACACCACAATATCATAGTATCTCCATTGGTTGAATGTCCCCTCCTCATTTTGTACACGAAATAGTACAGTTTTAGATTTAAATACTCAACCATAAGATTTTTAACTATGATGTGGGCAGGATGAGACAGCTCTCTGTTAAGATCATCCAACAATATAAAATACTAAGCTGTAGATTTAGTTGAATATAATCAACTCTGTTGACATGTTGCTGTCATATCAGTAGCTGAGAAATTCTTACTCTTTACAAATCAGTAATCATGCACTTTGAGATAATTTCATTGAATTGATGACTTTAATATTGTCAATGACAATGTGTAAATATGTTGGAACTGTGACAGATTTTTATCATTATAAAAAATGTCTATTACAGAAAATGATATAAATGATGTTAGTAAGTACAAGAGAAATACTGGTTAGTCCTTACACCCATACCACCTTGATAATAATATATGGTAGTGGTGATATTTAAGGGAGTGAAAAATACATAGTTATTAAAGTGGCACCAACATTGGACCGAGATGTAATCAGATCTAGAATTATTCAGATAATGTCCATGCATTTGTGGAGATTATAGACAGATGAATCTATAGAGAATTAACTCTGAAATGCAAACAAGAACAAAAAACAAGACAAAAAAGAGCATGTCCAAAAGAAGACAAAAACAGTATAACTCTAATAAAAAGACAAAAACCATTATGAGGTACCGAGTGGATACTCGTCACGTGCAATAGGAAAGATACAACAATGAAACATACATGCAGTAAAGGTTCAGGGTCAAGGTCAGCTGTGCTTTCTCGGTCAGTGCTATCGTCAGTTTCACTCTGCTAAAATGTGATGGGGAAGAAATAGAAAAGAACACCAAAAATCAACATAGCTCAACTGTCACTTTACCAGTATGTTACATTAACAATGTGAGAACCAAAGTTAGTGAATAAATTAATATATGTCAAGGCAAAAAATAAATTGAAAAATTACTTATTAATATTTTGTGCATATATTTAATAAGTAATGGCAAATATTTCGTGCTTTGGTGAAAATTCTAAAGCAGGAAGTACAGTTTATACATCCATGTTCAAGAAATGTGCAAAAGTTAGAACCAGGCCCTGGCACTCTGTGTTACTTACAAAAGAACCTCAAAATGCATCAAAAATGATAAATATACCCCTACCACAATCACATAATATACCCAACTTGTATCATTGACCAAAGAAATAATACACTTCCTACCTTGACTTTGTAGAGACTAAGTTTAAAAGTATCAAGTCGGCCGCCGATAGTACGGAATTTTCCAAGTGTATACTCTGCTTCACTTAAACACTTGGTGACGTTATGTAGAGCATCACTGTATTGCCTCCACAGATCAACTATACCGATAAGGGTAGATTGAAGGTTGTGAACTTTCCCAAGAAGAGTTTCTTTAGCTTGTTCTAATTCATCAAGAGTCCTTTGTACATGGGCCCTGGAGGTCAAGTTCAGTCCAGATTTTTCTATTGTCTCAACATCATGGTCTTTGGCCTCAACAAGTTCTTCAACAACCTGTGTATTGGAAATTTGAATTTTTGCTTCAAATTAGTGGTGGCAATATTCACAGCATCATCTTTGGGTTTATGCTAATTTCATTCTCTTTTATGCTAACTGTTTATATTACTAGTAATTTCATACAGTTTATGTTAATTTCATACCATCAATGCTAATTTCATATTGTTATCCAAATACATTCATTCTCAACTGATATAGTTCAAACCATATAATTGTATTTAGGTAACAGCTGATCTTCCTTCATGCTATGGCATATTTTCATACTTATTAACCCTATCTGCAGAACATGTTTGTTTGCTGTTAAATTACACAAGTTTTCTTTTTATTCACTAACCTAGGGTGTTTACATTTGAGAGTAAAGTATTGGATGACATGACATAACATAATTTTTATGTGAATTGTAGAGTTGGATTTGAATAGTGTGTATGCCATCTGTCACATGGGGTTATGTACATTATGACAATACGAGCATTGAACATCCATATCGTTTACAAAAACCTTTTGATAAAATATGCTGACATCTGCATGTACATTTTGTAAATATAGATTAAAATAGAAGGAATGCTGTCAAATATGTAGAAATGATCATCTCTGAATAAAACTTTAAACTACTTTGGGTGGATCATATTGGAATTATTTTTACTTAGACAATTTTTTCCACATAGCAGAATTAAATATGAATATATAATATTTTGACTAGAGTGGTACTCATAGGTCAGACACAGGGCATACCGATTATACAAGTTTGTGTATTCTGCTGTCAGCTGAGTGGATAAGTAACAACAATATTAGCAGCTGTGTTTGTATAATTCGTACAATTTTCTGTGTTGTTGAAACTTTTCATGTAATGTTTTAGTTTCCCTGCCAAAATTGTGAAAATCAAAATTAGGTTTTTCCTGAACCTCTGTGGATATTTCAACTTTTTTTTAATTCCTTTTTTTTTCTTTTTTAATTCCTATCAGAATCATGGCATAAAATTAAATTAAAATTTTTTTTTGATCATTTGATTTTTAATTTATTGGCATGCAGCTAGAAATTTGTAAGACTGTACCTGGCAGTCCTTGAGTGCATGTTGTACTCCCATCTCATGGCCAATCTTTCCTTCATATCTCTTGATTCTTGTCTCTTGTTGTTCATACCATTTCAACAATTCTTTGACGTTTCTCTCATAGTCCTGCCAATCTTTAAGTAGGATTTCTAGATTCTTGGCTCTTTCATTGACCTGGTTGTTCAGAGACTGCCATTTGGTGTTCATAGCACCCAGCTTTTCAGCAAATTCAGTTTTATCACTTCGTTCACTTTCATGGTCTTGGCTACTTTGTAAGATGGACTGGTTGACAAATTCTACAGTCAGCTGTTTGGATTGCAAGTCAAGTTTATAGCCCTGTTAAAAAAACGAGAAGTATGATTTATTATTATCATTACTTTCCATCACAGTTGTTAAACTTTCTAGGGCTGAGAAATTCCATATGTACAATACTTCTAAAAGATGTACAAATTTCGACAATTAAAAAAAAATTCCTGTTGTACCTTGTACTTCCTAAGATCCATTTCAACATCCAATGAACTTCTAAAATCAGCCATGTCATCTCTGTTGATCGCCCTCTGGAGTCCATCCATCCACAACATCAATTCATTCAATGCTTGTCTTGATGGTAGCATTTCCATTTGTAGGTGATGTAACTCATCTTGGACGGCTGGAATTTCAGACATCAGTTCATTCCATTGACTTTCTATTCTTATGACTTTCTCTCGGACTGGCTGGGTGTTTGATTTCTTGAGTCTAAGTAGTTGGTTGCCATGTTGAGTCACGGTGGCCTTAATGGGGCTGTGATTAGCCACATCTTTCCTGAACTCCTATAAAGGTAACAATGCAAAGAATGTTGTAACTTAGTGGGAAAGATTGTTACTTTATTTAAGTTAAATGTCAAACATTACAGTTGTTCTAGTATTGCTGCAAATTAGACTAAGCCAGTAGAAGTATAGGTAACAATTTTGTAATCCCTGTACTGAAAGTTTGCTGGTAGAAAATGACTTTGGTAAAGGTAAAAAATACCACAACAACATAGATCCAAAACACAAGAAGATTTCTGGTAAAATAACTCATTTCCCTTGTGACAAGCTCCTGATCTATGTTACTAAGACCTTCAAAATCTGTTGCTAACAGACTAAAATCAAAACTATGTCCAGGTTCCTGGTAGAAGGATTTATACTATCTTGTCAAATATCTCACCATGAACTTCTCCAGTTGGTAAGCTATTGGTCCCTTTTCTGGGATATTTTCCCGACTACTCCAATCACCAAGTTCTTCAAGTGCCTTCTGCAGCCAGCTAGAGAGTTCTTCAGAGCCAGAATCAAAACCTTTCCAGGCTTCCACTAATTGTTCTAATCCCTTTAATTTATGAGAGACCTTACTACTAAGTTCTAACCAACGTTCACCAAGATCAGCAAGTTGAGCTTCCAAGTTGGGACAGCTCACAGCTTTCAGGACATTTTGTCCACGGTCAATAACTTGATGTAGTGATGGCTGTTTGTCAGCTAGGAGTGTTTTCATAGCCTACGAAAGGAAAATCAAACATCAAGTGTCATCAGAAAGAGGAATTAATCTGCATTTTGGGCAGTGAATCAAATAATTAATTTTTGGTCCACATGGATAGGCTAGTTTAGGTGTTACATCAACAAAACGTTGTTAATTTTGTACAATATGACTGACCACAGATGGGATATATGTTATTGATTAAAGATACATGCTTCATACATTGTAATATCTTAATGCTGCACACATTCATTTGCAATGACTAGACAGGGTTCATACACGTAGAGTAAAAATCATTTCTGGGTTTTCCAGGGAGAGTTTGAAATTCCAGGGTTTTTCAGGACTGTGCGAATCCTGCTAGAACTTTTGGACAAATATTTTTCAAGTACCTTTGTCAACTAAACTCACCTGGAATCTGTGTACATTTTGTTGCACTGTCTCCAAGTGATCATCTCTGACTTCTCTTGGGAACTGAGACTCCATATGGGCTAGCCAGCTGTTCAAATCATTGTACATTCTGAGAAACTGTTCCCATTCTTGTGTTAGTCTTTCTAGCTCTTGTCCTCTCTGATTGGCCAGTTCCTGTAGTTGTTGAGTACGTTGGTACAGACTCATCTGTAGAGGAGCGAATTGTTGTCTGGTAGCTGGGTCTGTCTTCTGGGCTAGGGATTCTATCATTAGGCGATGCCCTTCCATGTCAGAGAAAAACTCCTGTTTGTGAAAGAAAATGAAGATTAATGGTGTCAGATACAGTTTGGTGAAAATGTTTTCCTATACTTCTTTAAAGATGATGAAGATGATAAAACATATTGATCTTGAATCAGTATCATCAAACATATTACTGCAACAAGAACAAACACTTTTGTTGAAGATCTTTATCTATGTTATTCTCTTGCCACACATCACCACTAGAGGGCAGTAGTTATTGAACATGTACATTAGATGGAACAGTGTTTCCAAAATTCTGCATCATTCCTTGAAATACATAATTCACTCACCTTATATTTTTCCAGTTGTTCCTGCAAATCTGGTAAATCGGCTACTATGATTTCACCTCTCTTTAACTTTTCCTCTGCTGTGTCTAGGTAATCTGCATAGTCCTCCATCATTTTCTGATAGTTCTCCTGCAGCAACCTAGCTTTGCTCAGTTCATTCTTCCTAGCATTAGCTTGTCTCTGAAGATCCTCCCAGTTGCTACGTAGAATATTCAATTCAGCAGGCATCTGTAATCTTGGATCATGGTTCAACAGTTGCTGTCCTCGGTCCATGATTTCTTTCAGCTTTCCCTCATAAGTGTGAATATCCCCTTCTAGTTTCTATGGCAACGGGGCGGAACAGAGAGAGAAAAGTCAGTGACCTGATGAACACAAGGTCGTGTCTAAATGGCCTATGACTGATCTTTACAATAGATACTCAAGAATTCATCAATGGTCTTGTTCTTCTAAAACTTGATAATTTATTATCTATTACACCATACAGTCTAGTGATTTCAGTATTGTCTATTTCATCTTCCCACGATGATACACACCAATGATTGCATTCACTGACCATCCTACACAGTTCCCCTAACTCGGCAATGTTTTGCTCTACTGATTCTGTACTTAAATGTAGGCCATCTCAAATTGTTATATTCAGTTCATTTGGAAGTGAAAGTTTTTGAGATATAATACAAAGAAAGTCTGTTGTCAATTTTTATATGTAGCAGCATTATCAGGAAAGACTACCTGGTGTAAAACTACTCACTGGCAGGCAAACATAAAGTATTACACTGAAAGGCTTAACTTGTTACTTTCTGAGTGATATTTTGTAGATGAAAAATAATGAAACAGAAAGATGAAGCCTTGAAAGAAATCTACAAGTGATAACATAATGATAGCATTTTTACAACATAAACTACACAAGTGTTCCAAAGATTTTTTATTAATAGTAATAGTATTAAAAACTTTAAAAGCCCACTAGGTGAAATATATCGGTAATAAAGCGCAGGAAAAGCAAAGCTACTGCACCTGGAAATGGTGATATCTTCCATCCTTATTATAAAGGTAGGTTTTTTAATGAAAAGGAGGGGTACAAAGATGGGAACAAAAGGAAGAATGGTTAGAGGCAATGAAAATGTTTTACACAAAAGATAATAATAGACTGAAGATAGTCTTTGTTATCTGTGACAATGTAAGATTACTTTATACAAACAATGCTTCACCACACCAAAACTAAACCACACTAGTCCAACACAATGCATTCACAAAAAAAACTCTCTTGTTTTTTCAAGGTTATAACATGTACATGGAATTGGTTTTTGTATTCTTCTTTCAATAGAAAGTCCTTGCATGTACCTGACAATCAGTAGTTCCCAGGGAACATAAAAGATTTCAAGTGGGTGGTTAGTTTTACATAAACTTTTGGAAAGACAAATCCCATAATTTTCACTTTTAATGTACCATTTTGATCATTTTTATTTTCGTTTTACTAGATCCATAGAATATTCAGGGTGAATTCAGCAATTCTTTTGTTATGTGCTAATATATGCAGCCGACTACATTTCCAAAGCTTTGACAATAATGAGGTGATTTTAACAGTGCGTTAATGGGCAACAGCCACACAGCAGAAAATATTCAAGGTGAAAATAACCTCCACCATAACAACCAAGCAAGCCATCAACACCATGGATCTCTTTAAAATGTCCCACAAACATGCAACTAATGTTCTAAAATTCTCACAGCACTGATTAAGATCAATTCGAGTTGACAGAGTGAGTTATTTTCAAAATGACTCTGCATGTTATTGAAATTCATGTGCTCATGGTTACAAAGCTGAAATGTGCAAGTCTTCCCTATATGTCTCAAAATTATACAAGGGTGAGGGACCGACAGCATAATCACTTGATCAATACTGAAATCTCACAAACCACACTTGATCAGTAATATACATGCAGGGTCATCTGTCTCCTGATTTACTTCCTTGTCTGTGATTAAGTGGAAACTCTTGTTATATTGAGGTTTTCAATTTATTTGTGATTAAAGCCAATAAACTGAAACACCAGCATTTTCTGAGATCAATTTCAACTCAACTATGCTGAGACTGAGAAGACTTGTATACAGAATGACAACAGACATGGTGTCTTGTGTGTTTCATTACCATGGATACTCATTGTTACCTCATTAAAAATCAAGCTTTCTTCCAAGGATCCCTTGCCTTCTTCTTCTCTGTCTTTATCACCTTCTAGCATACCCTTGGTGTCAGCTAACCACTGCTGAAACTGATGAATTTCATCCTGTAACAGTAACAGATGAAATGAATCACACCAATCCATGATTAGGAACAAAGTCTAGAAATGTACACTTTCTAGTGTTGCATGTTTGGGTCAAGTCTGAAGAGTGTAGAAGTTAACATGTATGAACCATACACCCTGAACGCTATGCATAAACAAGATTGTCTAGGATGCTAATTAAGAATACATCTATTGAAATTAATCATGGTGATTATGAGTTGTGAAATGTGTCAGTCTTCACAATAGAAGGATTAATTGACCATTTCAACTAGTTCCTCTAGCCACTGACCACTGGTCTGAGTTCTATCCATGGATCATACAGTCTTATCACTAAGACATCCATGCTCTATCTATACCAGTATCACATCCTACTTCAGTACCTGACTATTCAACCTCAGTTTTGGTGGTTTGAGTGTCAAAATAGAGAGTGGGGGCAAGCAACAGTCTGAGGTTTACTATACTATATGAAACTAAAGTAAAAGTCCTTCTATCCATAGAGGTACAGTCACTTCCTACCTGACTATGTTTCAACACAGACAGTATGGAGAAAGAAATGATCAGAACTAAACTAAACTACAGTAGCTACCAACAATGCTGGTTTAGGATATAAGCCATCTGTGGAGTGTATAGAACATGGAAATTCATACTTTACAATAGTGATGGGATTTTCAAGGATTTTTTTATCTATCTTGAAATTAACTTAGGATGTTTCACAACAAGTACAATAACAATGTTTCTTTCATCCTCATAATGCCTAAAGTACATCATGTGGTACCATATGTCAAACATCAACATGGCATCTCAATTTCTACCTAACTTTGTCAAACAACATAACAAACATTTTCCCTTTATGAGACACAAATGTCAATTTCTTTCACTTTCCATCGTTTGACTTTTCTATTCAGATACCTAATCCTATTACTGAAACATAATTTTCTGAATTTCCTAGAAAACTGTAGCGATCGGAAAAGATGAAAATCCGATTAATCCAGTTAATCCTATCAACACATCAAAGGTATAAGAAATAACCATGAAAATAGTATAGTATTACCCTTTGTAGTTGACAAGGGTATTTGTCATTCTACTATTACAATATTAATGAGTGGTTCTATCACCAATTTCCAACAAAGCTTCTTTGTTCACCTTTACCAATGTTTCATTTATTCAGATCAAACAGATATGAGATAAATAGCAATTCCTTATCCAGTACAAATATCAAATAAATTCTGGATGTATTTCTAACAAAGTTGAGATCACTCAAACTGATACTGAAAGGTCATATATATAGCTAACTCTACATTTTGAAAATGACATTTTTTTAAATGTTGTTACTCTAAATATTGCCAACATGTGTATGAAATATTGACAATACTAAAACAGACAAAACAAAGAAGACTTAGACCATTTTATAGATGGATCATTGAAGTGATGGAATATTGGAGGTTGAAAATGACTTGAATTAACTGCATGGGAAGGTGAATATGACTGTACTTTCCCGGCATCACCACATGACAAAAAACATATATTTACATTGTCCAACATTGGAACTGGAACCAGTCCCAGATTGGATGTTTGCAAAACTGGGAGACCATTTTATGGTCCAAGTTTGAGGATTAAGCGACATGTACCGTAACATATCTCCATTTTAGAGACCAACAGTAGACAAACTATACCTGGTAGGCCTTGAACTGTACGTTCCTTTCCACCAAGTCCTGTTCTTTGCCCTGTGCCTCAGTCTCCAAAGTGGCAAGCCTATCATTCAGATCTTGTAAGGTCTGTTTGATGAGAGCCCTGTCTTTGGTATCGGCCTCGGCTATGATCAGCTGGCAAGCTTCGTTCATGAATGCTATTTGGTCCTGGAAGTTTCTAATCTCAGTACATAGAGCCTGTTGATGATAGAAATGTGAAAGTCAGTCATAGAAATATTGAACAGGTTTCTGAGAATATAGATATTATTGGCATTGCAGTGTATTTTAAGTATATGTATGGCCCATTCAACATCTATTTGGAAAGGTCATTTCCGCAAAAAGTTTTAATTTAAAGATTAAAATACCACCATCTTTATGACATATAAGACTGAAAGCTGGGGAATTTGTTTAAAATTAATTTTAACAAAAAGTCATACTTGGTTTCGTTTCACATTTATGAGAAAATTCGTCATGCAAAATGGAGAATTTTTTTAATTGACTGGACCCATTCATTTTGACTAATTAAAACAAAAACAATATATTGTTAAATACCATATTAATATTAATACCCTTTATTACATAAGATGGAAAGTGTTACTAGTATCTATAATGACAACAACAGCAGCTGTGGATTTGTAAACAGAAAAGACAACCTGATCTAAAATGGACGTACCTATAACAAAGTCAGTAATTGTATTGGCATAAAAATGAAAACAACTAAAAAGACGACATCGCTGACTGCACTCTCTCTCTCTGACCTGATGTCACCTTGTAATTCTAAAGCCCAGACATTCTGTTCACGTTTTTTTTTATACTACTCATACATAAATAAAACTCAATTCCCAGGTGTTGATGACAGAATGTCAATGGAATGGGAGTTTCTATTTTCTACGCTCTATCCATTGCATTTACAAAAGACTTCGTGGGACTGAAGTAGTTTTTTTTTTCCACAGACATACAGGTACTATGGGCATCCATGATACAAATAATACTTTATAAGTCATCATATTACATGTACTATACTTTCATTTACTCATGTCTTTATATCCAAAATTCATCACACTCTTTTCAATTTCTATTTTCCATTTTCAGATATTGTTAATCTTATAAATATTATGACATCCTAATATTCTGTTCTTCTACAGTGAGATTAATTGTTTTGTGCATCCTACAATGTATATGTCATAAAACAAATTCACCAATCTGATGTTTTCAATGTATAAATCCTATATGTACAAAAACCATGCAACCAACTATCAAACTATAATAGAAAACTGGTCCCAAAGTAGCTCCTTTGTACCTTGGGGTATAGTAATGTAATTATGCTGACTGCAGTATTTCAATCGAATTCAATTTAATTTTAAAGGTACTTTAATATAGTATTCTATTCAATTTGGTAAAATGACTTTGCTGTGGTGATTATTTCATACAAGTATAACACAAAGGAGCTAATGCAGTGAATGAAATGATATATTCCATTCCATACACTTTGTGATAGTATGACTGCCTTTTCCCTTCCACTTTATTAAATTTTTGTGTAAATCGACATTTTTGTTTCCAGAAATATACTACAGTACCTTGTGGGTTATGAAAGTCATTAACTAAAAGTTGTGAGTATTCATGAATCTACCAGTATCACAGCAAGCTGACATGTTACTATATAAATTGACACAAGACAGTTACAACCTGTTCAAATTTAAATTTTGGTAAACATGTATTCTTTTCAAGCAGGAAATGAACTTGTAATGACAAAGGGTCAACCTGAAACAGGACAAAAAGTCACACCAATTCAGTCTGTATTTGTAAACAATGTCTGACAATAGTGCAAGTTTTCCCACGGTTTTACAACACTTGATGACTGAAATGATTTGATGGAAAGCCTATCAGGAGAATCTGGGTAGATTTGACCAATTCATTACCGCTAACATATTCACTGACAATCGAGAGAGAAAACTGACCTCGTGATCGGCTAGTTGTTCTTCTGTATCTTTACTCCAGTCAGTAGAGAATAATTTGACTTGTACTGAGTCTAGCCATTGTGACACTGAATGTAGGGCATCTTGATATTGTTGCTGGAACTCAAAGGCTTCATCCAGACGATCTTGTTTGTCTTTCACCTGTTGTACAATGTAGATACGGATATCACAATGTGTCTTTAAACATCCTCACAGAAAAATTGAGATTACAGAAATCAACATCTCTAATAGTTCTCTACAACTAGAACATATTAATAGCATAGATTGCTTGATGTACAATGAGGATGAGGATGCTAGTAGACATGTCATATTTCCTTAGACTGTACGTTATAATTTGGTAAATCATAGGAAAAGGATGCCTTGAAGGTGAAAATAAAATTGTACAGCTTCTTGATATTTGCAATGATGTGTGTTATATAGATGACAAATTGCTATTTATGTCAAGTATATGTTTTAAAATAAAGGAACACATAAACATCTATGACAACTGAGTCTGACTTTTAAGATGACTGGTACAGCTTCATTTACAGTGAACCAATAACAGCCATTTCATGTCTATATCATATATTAAAATATTCAACCCCTGTTTTAAGTCCTTGTGGGAAGTAAGTTCAAGATCTACCAAATTATTTTCGCCAAGTTTGAAATTTGTGATAGTGAGATGTTTGATAACTGCTCATGAACCTTCCTATAATATAGCTTTACACAGTTTTGTGATTACTCTGAAATTGTTATTATTCTAAGCATAGACAATAGAGATTTTAAGCATAGACAATTTCTCTATTGTCTATGTTCTAAGTGATATGTTATTCCTGCAAATACATCTCATAACAAATCCACAGATAAAATTTTCCAGATCTATTTCTGAAACTGATAATCAATAAACCTATCTGTGCAATATCTCCAAGCAATGGTTGAGTCTTGCTAGAAAGCCTTATAACATCACACCATTTTTACAAGCATTTATACTTTCTCTCAGCTTGAGTCTTGCACTGATACATTATTAGAAATAAAACTTTCCCCAGCCTACAAGACTGAAAGTGATGTCTTACCTGAGTTTGTAATTTCTCCCAGCATTGGTTGAGTCCTGATAGAATACCTCTAAGATCTTCAGTACTGGTTTCATCAGCTGGTAAATCATATGAAAGTATTCTACGGGGTTTGTACTGCTGTAGGGGTGTGCTTGTAGAAAATTCCTACATGAATGAAATGAAAGCCACCATAATCAAACACACTCACTGGCTATGTACAATGATAGGAACAAGTGTTGTCATCTCAAGAACTAGATATTCTCTTTCATTTAAAAACCATCATAAAATAAAAACCAAAACCTGACAAAACACCAAATCAATTAGTGTAATGTATTTATTTTGCTGGGTCTTGAAATAAAATCGAGTGTATTTCAGCTGTTCCCCTCTGGCTTTATGAAATTATAAAGAAAATAATCAAGAATGATGAATTAAGCAAGTCATTTGAATTTAACCGTTTCATTTCAATATAACTGTACCAACACAAAGTGCATTTAATTGTACAATATAGACATTGTAATAATTATACATCAAGTTGTTTACTTTGTATATTTCCTAGGAGAATGTAAACAGAGAAAGGAATGGTTGACTATTGACTTTTATATCACCCCACCTAGCTCACACAATGTAAGTATATATTTATTTATCATCAGTAAAATCATTAGTAGGAAATTAATTTTCCGGCTACGGTCCTGACCTGCTCTCATCACGGTAATATAATGAGTTTTCTTTATCTATCATCTGAGATTGATCTAAAATTATCTCTGTAGAGACAAATTCAATTAAAGTACATTCATGGATGATTTCGTGTAAAACGTCACGTAATACTGTGATGCTGTGATAAACATCACGTACACCATCTCATTAAGAATTGACAGATAGTGTAGTTGGCTATATTTCACATGGAAATAGATGTTGTGATGGTGGATGTAAATTGTAATGAGCAAACATACTTAGGTATGTTAAATCAATACTTCTTGTTTTGTAAAATGATCCCACGATCTACGAACTTTTGGATGGATAATGATTCAACTGGCGTTTATCAAATTGTTTTATATTAATTAAATTGTAGACAACATACTGTGGTAGGTATATTCATTTCTCAATATTTTTACTCATGACTCAGAAATATTTTGATAAATAGTATGATGGGTTGACAATCATGATAGACAACATATTGGACCATACTCATATTTTAGAAATGTTTACTTATGATTTAAATCTTTGAGGAATGACTGAGATGAAATAATCTGAAGGATTAATTATTATATTACAGACAACACACTGTATCATATGTAAACATAGGAATGACTGAAATGTACACGGTTTTTTGTGCTAATTACTAGCTTTGGTATACTTCCTTGCCAATGTCACTTCTTGTGTACACGGCTTAATAAATAAATAAATAAATAAATAAATAAATAAATAAATATGGATGATATAATAATACAGGGCTGGCAATATCAACTTCATATCAATAACAATTATTTTCTTTGTGTCAATAAAATATTCAATTAAGATTTTCCAAATTATCAAATAATTGTTTGCTTGATTATTTACCGATGACCTAATTTCTGTCATAATATCATTTCCTCAGTACAAATCAATATATATCCCACAGAGACTTGTTTATTGACTTAAGATAGATATATGGATTGTCAGCATTTATCAGATTGTCAACATCACTGGATGGAATCTCAAACAGTGACAGTCAGGACAGAATACAGAATATTTAGACACAGGAAAATCAATAATGTGAGAGAAAAAATACAGTGAACTACATTTCAAAACCATCAAATGAACTGCAGTTGAAATACACAAATCTAAATAAAAATGTTAAATCTAAAATCTGTAACATCTGTACGGTTCTACCTATATTTTTTATTCTCAAACATGCAATACAGATAAATATTGTAATATTTTCAAATCCATGTTATACATTAACTCTGAACTGTAAGGTGATATCTGTCCTTATCAAATCATTAGTATTCCTGTAATGACATAGCTCTACATAAATCTACATGTACAGGAAGTCTTGTGTACAAAAGTCGATAAAGTCAATTTCCTATCCCGTATACAATTCATACTGCTAATTTTCCTAGGTTTTCTACTTTCAATATACGTTTAAATGGTGAATAGCCATCAATGATTTTAATATTAAACTAAACAAAACAACACAGCCAATCATTATTAGCCATGATATAAAATATAACGCCATATTTATCCATACCATCATTATTTCAATAAACTCACTCTATTCATAATCCTGGTTATGTTTTTTATGAATTTCACTTTCAACAACATTTGTTTAGTAGCAAGGTATTACTTATTGTAAATATTTGAACCCTCCCCCCCTCCCTAATTCTGCTTATCAACCCTCCAATAATACATCAGGTAACTTTGTATGGAAAAACAAAATGGCATTTAGATGGATGACGATCTGCTCTAAACCTGGACATTTCCACTAATGATTTATTGTCGCTACTATTGCTGGAAAACCAAAAACACAAAAATGGGTATTGACTAAAGTGCCTTCTTGTACATGTACATGATATACCAGTAATATACCAGTCTTTGAAAACTAGCCTGGGTGAAGACTGTGAAATCGTAAAATTTTGTAGTAATGAAAATACCTAGGTTTACAGCTTTTTATCAACGTAACAAAATTGAAATATGACTGTGTTAGAGAAGAAGAGAAATACCCTGTTAGTTTTATTAGTTGGCCTCAATGAATTATTCAAACTTTCATCTCTTATTTATCATCATGTCAGAATTTATTTGTCTGTATAATTTCATGGTTATACAATGTATAAATCTTACACATGAAATTTAATACCACACCCTGACTTTACATCATAAGTTATGTTCTTATTACCATGTTATGACTAACACACAGCTAAGTACAAAAACAGCTATGATGATCAAATTGAATTCCAAGATGGTCCAACATAGGTTATAGGTTTTCATACTCAATATATGGATCATCCAATCCCACCCACTGACAATGTCATGAATATGCTCGTAACAATTTGAAGGTTAATATACATATCCCATCATGAGTGACCTAAATGCAAACAAATCTGTACAATAAATATAAATATCAATATAAATACAGATATTGGACAGTGACTACATCATGAAAGTCATGCTGATGGCCCCACACCACAGTTCAGTTCCCTTCATTGATTTTGAATAATTTATGTTTATTCAAGTCCGAATTATATCTGTAGGCCATACCTTGGGTGTTCCGATGTCATTACTGTGTTATATTTACTTGCTTATTTTGGACATAATTCAGTGTAGATTTGATTGTTTTTGAATGAAATATTACTAAGATATCAGTATTAAACCCAATCTGACATGAAATAATTGTGAATATTTTGATTACACGGAGAACTGGCCATACCCATTTGTCATTAATCATTGTAATGTATACAATAATAGAACAGTCAATGATTTAACACAGCCCTGGCATATTTCACAGTTCAAAAAACCTTACACATATTCTATAAATATTTCTAGGCCTAAAAATATAGTTTTATATATAAAGCTGATAATATTCAGCTACAATTACAAACAGATTACGTACCTGAGGTTGACTGTGTTGCAAAGAGGCTTCCAGCAGCTGTTTCCTTTCTGCAACCTGATTGGACAATTCTTCCCACTTAGCCCTCAAATCTGTTGTGTCTGTATCACCTTCATCGCCCTCACCACTATGTTTATTTTCTTTTCGACTAAGTATCTTCTGTGCACGACTGGCCACAGCTTTGAGTAGAGCCTGGTGGGCTGACAACTCTTCCTCCAATTTCTAACAAGACATGATATTAATAATATGTTAAAATATTACCAGGAAGGCTGGAACATGACCTCAACGCTTACTAAAAATAGAATAAGTTACCATTATAATGAATACATTATAGTGAAATGGGATCCCCATTTATTCCTTGTGAACTTTAACCTTCTCATTTCATAAATATCCATTTCCTGGCTTATTTGAAAGTAGGAAATCTAATAAACAGGTGAAATTTGTCACCTTGCTTAGTCACCATTTCTTATCTTGAAAACATGTATGTCAATAAAGATATCCTGCTGATGTGATATCCTGATAGACAGACTTCTCAGACCACTAAAAAGATAGTGGTCTGAGAGTCACCCAACAATCAGTATCATTCAAATATACTCATCTATCATTTTTATTTTATTTTGATGTATTTTTCAAAAGCTTAACATTTCTTCCATTTCCTTATAATTTGTCGCACAACAGCACACAGTGTTCTAATTCATATACCCATTTATCCAGTAACAGCTGAAATACCTGACGTATCATGTATTTGTCAATATAGACTTTTCTGTCTTTAGCAACACCATTTATATAGTCACAACACTGCATTTTAGGGTTTACCAGTGTGTATTTAAAGATATAGATACAGACATTCGTGCCACGCTATCAGAACCCTGAATAGGGCTGAACAACACCAAGTATCTTACAGGGTTTACCTACTCCAGAATAAAGCTAAGTTCCACCCAAATAGTTTTTTGAAAACACAAGATTATGAATTTACATAACAATAGTATTTTCTTATACTTATCACTAATCACTAATCACTAAATCTTTATGGATTTTTTATGGAGAGCACAGGTTGTAGACAAAAGTATCAATATGACAATAAAGCTATTTCCTTATAGGTATTTAGTTTTTAAAAATGTAATTATTTCTTATTATCATACTTCTCACAAGGAGAGCTTTTAGCCTCTAAGTTGACAAGAATTCTTTTGAAGATGATATGATAAGGCTTCCTTCTTCATTTTTTTTGCATTCTTTACCATTTCATTGCCTTGATATCTAATCTTGTCCTTTTCAGACATAACCTTATCTATGACTGCATTGAAGTTGATAACTTTTCATATATAACTGTGTAAGCACCCAAACAAATGCTGATATTTTTACAATAGGGATAATTTGAATGCAATTCAAATCTATTACACACCCTTTGACATCCACTAAGCCACAATCAATGCCCCCAATATAATATAAAGCCCTATATTTATCCATGCTATGCATTATTGATGGTGTTGGGCCCGGGGACTTGTCTGTCTCTCTATTGCTATTGTATAGGTTCAAGGATTACTTGTATCCTCAACGCACTTCACAAAGATGCTTTCAAAATTCCACTGGTCCAACAATGGCCGCGTAATAATTAGTAACAATGAGAAATACCTTCTGCTAAGATGATTAGATGGGATCTGTCTGTGCATATCTCAGTTTGCAATGAAAATCTGTGACTTTTGGAATAAATACATTCCCGCCTATGTGTTCACATACAAGAGTGTGTTAAAAGTAGATGAATGGTATGTGATGTTTTACACTTTGTGAAAAATATTATTATTTATTGATAGAATTTTAATCTGTTCTGTGCCTTTTAACTTATATCAATAAACATACTTACAATAAATAGATCTACCACCCTAAAGATAGAACAGTGTGCAGCATAACTGAGTTTGAACACTGTTGTTTTCTTTGTCCTTATTTACAATATTCTGTGTATGACCCTGGTATACAGATACACAACCGAACAAACACCACCACCACCACCTGCCCATACCTATCAAGTCCTTGACCACAGACTAAAATACAATCTATCACAATAAATTATCACAACACAAGGTCATTACCAAGTTCATCTTGATGATGTGAATAATACTGATAGCGAGAACAAAGAAACAGGTTGGCCTCTGTCTGTATTTATCACATGACAAGGTATTCTGGCAATGCCCTTACAGTTTGTTGACATGGATACCACAATTTTACAGCCTTAGTTACTACACAAACCAGTGGAAGAAATTCAAATTAGTGGCAGTTTCAATGATTTTGCACTTTTCCTTCTGTGATACTTGGATCATGGCAACAGTTTTATTTGACTTGCCAACTTAAAGACTTTACAGCACTTGACATTCCTTGCAATATTGTAAATAATGATATAGCTATTAACAAAACTCTTGCAACCAAGTGTTGATAATGAAGGTGTAAATAGTTTAAAGTAAGATGACTTTAGTTTGCATTTAGGTGCCTATGAGCTACATGCTAAAATACTACTACTATAGTAACAAATGGTATACTGCAGACAGGAATACCAGGTACTGACTGTGCTTGCCAGTAGTTCTAAAATATGACTAACTAACAATATGTCCGTATGTTGGAATCACCAGGTGGGACAATTTCATTTACCTTCCTACGATGCAGTAGACAAACTTAATGATCAAATTGAACCTATTGAAAAGCCAGTTAGATTTCCTTGCATGTGTCAATTCTAGAGAATGGTAAAGATTTGATGTCTTTTTTTGGCAATCAAAGGATTAGTATAGTCTATCCAACCATTGTCCAGGAATAGCACAGTGTTTGACTGTAGTTACCTTTTTTTAATGTAATACTAGAACTCTGATAACAGTGTACCTCTCTTATTGCAAACATGAACACTTTGTTACCATGGTTACCTGCTATATTTGATTTTCTTTGCATATAACTGTAGTATGACCTTGATTGACACCTTCATACTATCAGAACTATCTACTGACTCAATTATGTTTAACAAGTCACCGTGATAACAGAAGTGCTACAGAAACTGATGGGAAACATTTACAAAACATCTGTATACTGGGTTATAGGAACCCAGAACTAGAAACTAACTTTATCACCTGTGTTTGTCAATCTTAAAGAATACACAGCACAACAGAACAGTTCTATGATGTTTTGTTAATATGCCTATAAAAACAACAACTGAAATGGCTATGGCTATGGACAATACCATATATGTCTGCTTTATGCTACAACAACAAGTATCCAAATACTATGCAAGGTTTGTAGTCCGTAGGTTGTGTCCTTAGAGATCAGGTGATTTGACATATCAATGCTTCTTTTATTAGTTTGTTTGGAATATAACAGTAACTAACTAAACCTAACAAAAGTTTACTGCTTGATGGACAACTGGGCATCAGTTGGTCAGTGAAAATAGGTTGTGTTTTCTAAAAGCTTTTACGGTTTATAAAAGTGCCTATGTGCACTTGCAACACAATCATCACTTCTGCTGTTGGCCTAGATTTAATAAATGGACAGCACAAAGCAAAGTTATGTGAAGAGACGGAACAATAGTCCTTAAAAAGAAATAAGAGTTGTTTGTGAAATCTCAAAGTTTGAACAGTTGTATATGAAGACAAGAAGGGGTAGACAGTGTTGGTTTCATTTCTTTTTAATCATACTGTCATCTAATTTGGAGTTTCTCTTGATCTAGACAATGAAACCACTTCACTGAACACAATTAACTGAATTACAAAGGAAACAAATGGTAAAGTCACAGAACAAAACACAACAGTGGTACAAACCCAAATGACTATTTAAGACCATTGTCGCAAACATTGTGGTGAGCTGTGTGTCATCTAATTTATATGCAATTCATTAACAAATGAATCATTTTCAAAGTACTCCCCCAACATGTGCATTTATCCACTTACATAACAACACTAGAAAAAGTGAAAACATCAGCTTTGACACGTTGAACAACGGGCAGCAGTAACAATTAGGAATAACGAGAATAGACTGAAAGACAGATACACACGGTGGACAAAACAATAGCTACTATTAAACTCTTGTAGATATTCATAACCCACACGTACAGTTCAAACTTTCAATCCTACACCCCCCCCCCCCCCCAAGGGAAAACATCCCAGTCTTTCAGCCATATTATTTTCAGTTTTGAAAACTCAATAATTAGCAAACAATAAGAATTTACCACTTGGATGAACAATGAGCTATAAAATGTACAAACTGACTACAACAAATCATAAATATGTTATCAAGGTCTTAACAATCAATGTGGTTGTTTCAACTCCAAACTCACTCAATGAAACCCAGGTGAGCTAATAGCCTTTTACCAACATGTGTGTCTTTCAGACCCTAACAGAATAAACCTTTACAGGATATACATAAATCAACATAGCCCTGGTCAAAGTTTAGTACAAAAAATAACTTAATAATATGAATGGTTTCGGGTCTGTTCATATAATTCTGAAATGTACAGAATTCAAATCTGTTGTATTTTGCTGAGTGTTGCATAAGAATACTTTACTATCCAGAAATAATGGAAACATGCTACTTATTTCTTTATAGATAAAGTGACCTTGGAAAGCAGGTTTGAAATTAACCGATTTTTTTCAGTTTCTGATTACACCTCTGTCTGACATAATGTACGTGTTGGTACCCATGTTGTGATAACAAAGTTTACAATGTGAACAATAGCATCACCTAACTGATATAACTGTCTATAAAAAGACACTGAATGCTGTAATTTCAAAAATCACATGAAGAGAATCGGTACAAGTACGTACCATGGTACAAGCTCCCTAGTTGTACTACTACTATGCAAACTGTATAGATGTTAGAATAGAATACCAGCTATCAATTAATATTGGTTTAATATCTGAGCTACTGAAAAAGTCGTTGCTGAATCTCTTAACAAAGTGGTAAGCTAATAGTTATAAATAGCAACTTTGTGGAGGTCTGCTGAAATTATCTCTGTGATTAGTTGTTTGGTTTAAAATTTAATATTACTATGATACCAAACCATGCTTTTATGACAAAAGATTGACATCCATGCTGACGGCACATGTGTCAGACTTGTGTTTGTCCATGCTTACATTCTCACGTATATCTTTCAGGACAGATTGACTCCCCGCCAACAACACATGCCAGGGTCTGATTACATGGCTTAATACAGGTATGTCATACAGTATCAAGTATAAGATAGGGGGTGCTTACTCTTTCATTGTGGAACAGTTTCCTTCGTTTTGGAGACCTGTTAGTCAGCATCATCTCCACAATCCAGAATAAAAATTAGCAAAATAATCCACCGATTGAAACAAAACATGAACACAGCAACTTGACACGAGTGGTAGATCCATGAATTAACAGAGTTGACTCATAACGGCATGTTTGGATAATTCCAGAGGAAGATAGGAAACGTTTGTGTCAGAAATCCCTCCAAGTTCACCACACAACAATTCGTGAGTCCAATAAACATCCAGCAAAGCAGAAGAAAAACAAAGAGAGCGACAGAGAGACGGCAGCAACTTCTACATGTGTTGTACAGTCCTACATACCCACTACACTGTGATGGACGAGCTTTGCTTTACATGATCAATACCAGTCACTATTGTAAATTATGTAAATTTGTCTCACAATAGACTAATCTCATTGGCTATCAGACATCTTTTGTTACACATTTACTACCTTTCACCTGAGTAAAGTCTGATGCCCCCTAACTTGTTTGTCGTTGTCATGTTCACATGACATGTCATTTATAACAGGCAAAGTTGTTTACATATCAATTTTAATTCCACTTTTAAGTGTCATCTTGACATTCTGTAAAATTTTCACATATTTTTATGGATTTGTTGTCAATGATGTGATACATCTGTCACCATGTTGAGAATAGAGACCATACCTGTATTTGTGAAATGTCCGCTTACACATTCTATTATCAAATATCTTAGAAAGACTTAGTTTTGAAGGTCATATGTGCAACGGTTTTCTACATTATGCAACCTTTCTATGCTACTTTTTCATCTGTAACTTGCTATACATGATCTCAAAATATTCAAAGTTTTCATATATTTCAGAATTCACAATTTCGTTTCAGTATTTTTGTAAGCCATTCAACAGCCCTGACAAGTAAGCTATTTTATTATTATCACTACTTGTTTACACATAAGTTAATTTTTCCCACGTAACATTTGAAGCAGAACCAGTCGGATGTTACTATATTTAGAGTTCAATAATCTAGTGGTGTCTCCCCCTGGGTATGTGTATTATACACAAAACCATAAAACAGAATGATTTGCACTTTGTTGTAATGAAAAATTTCGTGAACAATAACATGACCTATTCTTTCTGTGCAATGACCATGAAACTCATATATAAAGAGTAATTCAGTATGAGGGGTGTGTAATAACACATTCTAAGATACAGTACAAGGGGGCGTCACTACTCATCTTTCTTTTCAAGATGGCTGCAGGCAGAAAGTGTTTGTCATTTTATCTGCAGATGGTCACAACAAAACTGATCCTGATAGAAAAACAAACATCGTATATACCAGAGATGTAAGAAAATTTTTATAACATTGATTCTTAGACAAATGTTTGCATAAATCTTTTGATGCTCTAAGATATTAGACATATTCAGACCAAAGTCTAAATGAAAAAAGATTTAAACCTGTTTTTTTTTTAAATTTCTGAATAGCAATTGAAACATACCCCAACCTACCTATACTATAGAATATACAGAACACAACGTCATTTAATCCCTTCCAGCTTTGCATACAAAGCCAGGTTCAAGTTCTAAAACAGATCACCATTGAACTTCTATCCCCCAAAAGTGGTCTTCTGTTACACAAGATAGTACTAATACACTATTGGTCTATTTTACTCAGGACAAAGACAGTATTTGGGGTGAAGTAGTACAGTTTAGTATCATAACAGATGGTCACAGCAGTGTACTTAATGTTGCACAACAACTTTAATAACTTGCTAAATCTCCTTTCTACAGTTAGAATGGCCATGCAATGATAACAATACAACTAAGATGTTGATTTATGTTGTACAAATCTCCTTCCATGGTCAAATAGGAAAGCATTCCATTCAGGGATTAGCGAGACTAGTGAACAAATTCAGGATTATTTTGCTTGTGCAAGGCGGTCAAAACTTTCCTATGTTTTAAGGGAGGTTGTTATCTATTGTATTTGTGGAAGGAAGGGTAAGTGCAGATGATCATGAAATATTTCACAACACCTATTTCTGAAAATATAGTAGAGATCCTTGTAAGGATTTAAACTTATAAGCCAAAATTAGAGTGAATGGGCTACATGATTACAAAGCAGCAAAAAATTCAATTTGGTGTGATTTTTTTATACACTATCTGTGGCAAATAAAATACATATTTTCATCAAAACCAAATGATGAAGACTTGTCTTTCCCTCTGCATATATCTTGAATGATGACAAAAATTTTTGTGGCAACAGAAACTGACATCAGGCAACTTAGGAGCAACCCCATGAAGGAGATAATACGGAAATAACTTTCAATCCTAACTTTCTCTTAAACATTTTCTGTGTGTTCATTTCTCAGAAACTCAGATCTATCATACCCTGTCTTTAATTAATAGGTTCTATTTGAATATTGCACCTATTTAACATGCTAAGGAGCCAATCCAGAGATGGGTATTGCTGTTGCCTAGTAACCATGCTTGATTAGCCGGTAAACAATAATATAGTAAACACAGCCTTCCATTGTATGTCAGTGCATTGCCTGAAGACATGGTTTTCATTGAAAGTTGTCAACAGTAGATACAGAATTACCTGTCTTGGCATGATTATCTAAGAATAAAAAACAACTGACACAAACTGAACCCCATTTCTTTGTGTGAAATCTAGTCATGACTATAAAATGAAATGACTGCCTTCAAAAATACACCCACGACGTTTATAACTAATGGTGACTTGTCGTGAACTAAGTGACAACACTTATAAATAAGCACTGAGAATCAAAACCCAGAGACTTAGATATCACGCATAACATACTGGTTAGTGTTCTGTCAAACAGTATTATGAACCAGTTAGCTGCAGTCTCTGAGATATGAGTAACAACACTTGCAACATCTGCAGGTTCTTGTTGGATATACATGATTCTATAGCTTTACTCTACTTAATGCTAAATAAATTTCACAGGAATCAATATAATGTTGTTATTGTTTCATTTTGAAATCATTACACACTTCATCTTTTTGATCAACTTCACCTAATTTGAAAAGATCATTTGTAACAAATTTGAATAAAATGGTGTCTTGAATGCCAAAAAAGTTATTCTTGATATCGAAGTAATCAAATTACAATGTGTGTATCTGATGATTACAATGCATGCTATATAAACATGGGGTTTTCATTTCCAAAACTGCAAAACAGAATCGTCTTTATGCCAAGCTAGACTATCTAAAAACCTGCGCCCCTTGATCATTGTTTAGTTTTTAATCTGAAGATTAATCACTTTGCATTCAATAACAGTCAAAAGACATAATAAATTATGCATAAAATTGAATTGGATTAATGTGTTATATAAGATATTGGGTGAAAGCTAAAGGTTATCCATATATTTGATATTATTAACCAAGTTAAGAGGTTATCCATATATTTGATATTATTAACTAAGTTAAGAGGTTATCCATATATTTGATATTATTAACCAAGTTAAGAGTGCTTCTCACAAGTGACAATTTTCCTGTTTGTATTGTTTTGAAAACACTTCAAACAACTATTGACAGTTTGTAAGAGGGTGGGGTCTATTGCCAAAGCATACGATCTTTGCAAATACTCCATGGAGTTCTTGAATTTTTGAGTTTCATACCCATGGTACCAATGGCGCCATGCACTACTGATACTATCAAAGAGGGAGACCATTATACATCATTCTCAAATACACACATTTTAAAGTGATGTATTATTTAATAGTAATGTATTAATTAGTTTAAATTAACAACCTACACAGCCACACAAATTTTCACCCTTTCACTCAAGTCACTATGACATCAAGGAGCGGGAGTTTATACCCTATAATTATGTTCCTCCCTAGGGGGCATACATCTAGCCGACAAAGATTCTGTCAGCAAAGGTTCTAGCCATTGCAATGACAGGAAGCAGTATTTTTAGTGTATACATCCCCCTGTGAATACCGCATTGTAAGACTTTACTTCTCTGTATAGATACACAGGTCAGGGTTTTGTCATCCAAGAGAAGACAGTCAATACTTGAGACAGTTGCAAGGTAAATATTTGAGTCATAAATTAGGCCGTAAAATACAGTCTTTTGTTCTGATATCAAAAGGTTGTCTTGTCCTTATACCAAGCCACAGCAAAACAAATACATTCAATAATTCATTATGTCATTCCGACATCCTGGGTATTGATACCTCAAAAATCTTAACCTTTGTATCATCTGTACATCTTGAAACCAGATACAACTGTTTCTATAGTGATCTGTAAAACCATAATAACTTTTCCCATCTGATTTCGTAGTGGAAAATTTCTTGTAACCCTAGCCTTAGGTTAATCTGTTAATCCATAAGTGACTTTGTGCTCAAAATAAGGAAATGTCAGAATGCCATCAATTTGCTTTAGTAATATCACTTTATTTTGTTTTTATGGATACACCTGAAGAGGGAGGGAAATCTGATACTGAAATGTACATTGTAAAGATGAGCCTTACCTTTCTATTGAGTTCTTGTTGTCTCAATATCTCAGGACTAGGCTCTTGGGTGACAGTAATGGAAGGAATGGGGGAAGATGAAGTCATCCAAGTTTGAAGCCTTTGAACGTCATCTTGGTATTCTTGAGTTATCTTCTCCCTATTCCTCATGGCGTTCAATGTCTCCTCATTGTCACTCAGTTCATCTTTTAGACCGTCCATGCGAGCACCAATCATTTCTGCATGTGACTGGATAGTATCAGCCTGACTACTGGGTTCGTATGACAGGTTGATGGTCAGTTCATCTAATTGCTGTAGTTTTTTACCCAATTCTTTCTGAAGTGCCTGTAGAGAGATCAATGCAGAAATCAATCATGTGCAATGCATTTTAATACCACTTGATTGAATATCATCTTGTAAATAAATCGATGTCCAAAAATCTGAATAAAAAATACCTGAATACCAATCTTATATTTACAACAAGGTGGCAAATTATTTGGGATTTCCATTGTCTTGAAAACATAACTATCTACCTGAGAAAGCTTTAACAGAAATAAAATTTATTCCATTTTAGTTTTTCAACAAATTTTTCATGGATTGTCACAAATAGCAAAAACACATTAAAATCCAGTATCACACAAAATGGTAAAGTTAAAAGTTGGTCTTACCTTGTTTTGTCTGATACTCTCTTCAATATCAGATATATCATGATCATTTTCTTCAAAGTTAACCAAGGCATCATATTCCATCAGTGCCTTGCCAACCCAGGCATCAACTTCATCTAACTGAGTCTGGTAAGCCTGTAGTCTATGATTTTCTTCTTCGCGTTCACGGACAAGGTTCTGTACCGGGACAAACAGACAGGTGACAACATTGGTTTAGTTTGACACAAGTACTACCAAGTGAGGTGTGCATGTCATTTACAGATAGAGAAACCCTTTTTTTGGGGTAAACTGTGATATACATGTCAGACTTTACACACACAAGGCCAAGGAGGTAGAGTTGTCAAACATATGCTTGTTAATACAAAGTTGAAACTTGTTTGTTCCGACCAGGTACGTACTAATCACTGTTATAATTGAGAAATAAGAAACTGTCAACCTAGCATTTTCATAGAAAGAATGTCATGTCAATATTCAAATGATGACATTTCTGTATTTTCATGAGGTTTTGACACTGATGGAGTAAGCTGGTAAAATTTATACAATTGTTGATAACTTTATGATTCAATATGAGCCTAAATTAATTTATGTTAGCCTTGGCAAAGAATGTAGATTTTACATATTTACTGTACTTTGCAAAAGTACATTTCATAGATGAGTAGGTGTCCTAAATCTGTCAACTAGAGGGTGCTGTTTTCAGAATGATATGTTATATCAGAAGTCTGTCCAATGGACATTATTCCTGGTATATTAACAAGAAATATGTCTCACCTCAAGTTGGTGCTGCTTGCTTGTTGCCTGTGCCCTCAATTCTTCTAGTCTGTCATTGAGAAGTCCAAGAGTGGCTTCCATTGCTTGTTTGCCAGCAATATCACCTTCCTTGATTACCATTTTACCCCTTTCTCCAACCTCAGCTATGGTAGCCTTCATTTCAGCAATCTCTTTCAGCAGATTCTGAGGAAAATACACAGAAAATGATTTTTAGTTAAATTATTCAAAGTAAAATCATATTAATTATCAGTTGTGATTTAAAGAATGTAAGAAATAAAAACTATTTCAAAAAAGTAACATCAGTTAGTGTAATTACAGACAGTGGAAATTTCCCTTCCACTGCCTATGGTGTAATTAGTAATACTTATTACAGTGACAGTTGTAACCGTTCTTGTTGTAACAGTTCTTGTCTGACTAAATTCTTAACATTTAAACAGCGCCCTCTACCGGCCACATAACATTTTTCAGCTCAAAGAAGTGTACTGCATTTCCAAAACATGTTCCCCTCTTCTTTCTGAGAGTACTTGAATTCCTTCTTTTTTTACTTTCAGAAACTCATGTGACCAGATTGTTGTAACTAAAAATTTAACATATTTCTGGAAGTCTAACACAATTTTGATGTTCTCAGCTTACAGAAACAAGATCCTAAAACTACATTATTTGACACCAGTGTTGCAGAGTATTTAGAGAAACTTTCCAATCTGATTCTTACCTCATCTTCTTGGAGCTGTACATCCAGATCGTCCATTTCATCTATGCCTGCAAGTTTTGTCTGAGCTCCTTCCATTCCTGCAGTCAACTCCAGCAGTGCACGTTGATATTCTTGTTGCAGTGCTAGTGCTGACTTCAATTTACTACCTTTCTTGCCCATCTACAAATAAGTAAACAAACAAAGAACATTAATAAAAATATTTCTAATATCTGCATTGTTGTGGTAATATTAATTGCAGAACATAGAGAGCTTTCAGTGTTATAAAACGTGCAAACATCTCTACTACAACTCCTAATTCAGGAGACCAGGTGTTTTTGTTTTTTGCTGTTAACAAAACCTCATTGTAGGTGGCCGAACAGTGGATATGCAGTTAGCTACATGATTTGTGATAGGCTAGTTACAATGGAAGATGATTCACAAACTTTAGTGAAATCAAATATATGATACATAACACAGTAACTAACATCATTTATACATGTATACCTGGTAAATATCATGTGGTAGGATATGAGAAAAGTATGGCTGGCAGTGTTGATCAAGTTTGTTGCACCTATAGTCCTTGTTATCTATATACTTGAGAGAATGCTTTAGGCAGCTTTGTTTGTAAGTGAGGAGGACTGAACAATATACTTTGATGCATTCTTCATTTGTTATGCAACACCAACAGATAAGCATGACGCTCAAATGAATACCACAATTCTGAATGCATTTTCAAATAAGATTTGAAACTAGGAAAATTATGGAAAGGAAGTACAAGTATATTGAGCTGTGACTGTAACAAAGTGCAGATTTTTCTAAAAGCAAGGAAATTAACTTATTAATTTTTGCCTCAAGCTATAATCAGGTTTGGAACACATTGTCCAGTATACATATTACGTAACTACTTGACAAACGAATTCAAATGGTTTGACACAAACAACATTCAAGAATATATAAATTTATCTTAATGAAGAATTATTTCATGACTATAGCGAAACTTATTACTGAGAAGTTTCTTTATAAACCTATCAAGTACTCAAGTATGGAAAAGAAAGCAATGAATTAAACACTCTCCTGCACAAAAAATATGTTAGTAACAGTGTTACTATACTATTTTCTTGAATTAAGCCTCATTTCTTTACTATGACATAAAATACACACACACTATACATACCCTAGTACTCTTTCATATCGCATAATTCTAAAAGAGATTTTGAGCTCTAGTATATAACATTCATAAAAACAGCATCTACAGCTATGTTAAGTTCTCATTAATACTTAACTGCAAATTTAAAATTATGATTCACTGGAAAGCTACAGATTACCATGAACAGAAATGGCATGACAATTTTAGACTAAATTGACACAAATTCTACAAGGTTCCAGACAAAATCTGGATGCACTGAAATTGAACAACTTCTCACTTCAAAGGCAAAATATGGTATTTAAATAGCAGCTGTTCTGATGACATGGATATGACCTATGCATACTTTAAATAAATCACAAAACAAGACACCCACCGTATTTTGCAGAGAATCCCATGCCTGCTGTAATTTGACAATCTTCTTTGCACTGCCTTTAAGACGAGGTACATTTCCTTCTGGTTCTTCAGCTTCATGTACCTGTTCAGGTACATCCTCAGTAAATTTGTAAGGCATTTCACCTGTACAGGGCAGGAAAGGCATATATAGAGTGAACTAAGAAACCTTTCAAGTTAAAAGAAGACAATTTTTTCTTGCTGTGACATAAATATGCACAAGCAGCATATATACACACACAATATTTAAACATACACACAGAGAGACAAACACAAGAATGCATACCCATGACTGCACATGCACAAACAAAAACAAGTATGCGCACACATCTTAGCATTTTAAAATCACATCAAGTGTCTGAACTCAAGCGACAACATAGAACTCTTAATGTTTCCCATTTTCTTCAAATCTTTCTCTAAAATAAAATTGTTTGATGTCAATTGCATAGTACAGTTGTACTGTGTGATTTTTGAAAAAGCTGATATGGTTTGATCTGACTTTTGAAATTATGAAAAAAAATGCCAAAGTGAATAATATCAGGGACTTTTGTTGGTGGAAGTCATTGTGCCACAAGTGCATCTCAACATTTTGCTGATGTGTGTTTGGAGTGTTAAAACACACTGTTGCCTAAAGTGAAACAAACCACAATATGTGCAATAGAAAATCAGGTGTTGAAAAACATTTTTTGCATTGTGAGAGAATAGAAATTTCTTGCATAAACTGTATCTTGTCTGACACATTATTTCTACAATTGCTGTTCAGAAACAAAGTGGCACAATGTCTTCTTCAACTCCAGAAATCCTGAAAAGTCTTCAGATTTCGAAGCTTTGGTTACCTGGCATACTTCCAGGTTTAGCTTTTTCTGGTTCTTTATTATCAACATCTGGTCCATCTCGAACATTGACGTCTAGAGCCTCTGCTTCCTGCCATCCAACTTCCTTTGGACCAATAAATGACATTTCAGGCATGACTCCTTCTGGCATCTCTCTCCTAATGATAGGTACTTTGAAAACACCAGGTTTGCCTGGCACTTGTTCAACTGGCAACATCTCGTCTTTTTGTATGACACCTTCTTCGACTGAAATTGGAAGGACATGCACTTTAGTTGGTAAAGCATACTGTGTTTCCTCAAGATCCACCACCTTAGCACTCTCTGGTTGAACAGATATAGCCATATCCTGCCCAGAAGGTAGATCTTTCACCAAGGAGCCAACATGCAAGTCAGAAGAAGAAGACCCCAGGACAGGTTGAGTAGAGATATCAGAAGGTGCAGAAGAAGATAATGACTCTTGAGAAATCTCAGGTGTCACCGAGTCTGGAAAGTCTCCAGTCAGTTCAGTACATGAAAGTTCTTCAGAAGATTTAAATGGTGCAATAACAGTAGATTCTTGAGGAAAAATTTCATATGGAACTGCCCTCATGTGTGTCACAGGCACAGAATAGCATGGTTCCATAGTATGCATGGATGAAGATGGCATTGTACCTGTTTTCTGAGTTTCCTTATCTTGAGAAAATTCAGAAGACAGGTCTGATGGAGCAAATTTTTCAAACACAGCAGATGTCGTGGAATCAGCAGCTGCAGAAGCATGTAGTTTGTCTGGAGTAGCATGCAGAGGTACATCACCAACAGCTTTAAGTGGTTTTTCGTCAATGATGTCACTTGGTTCTTTGGCATTAGCAGTGCTAGTTTCATCTGCTAATTTGTGTTGTTTTTCTGGAAGCAGATCATACTCGTCAACAGACTTATGTGCATGTGCTGTTTGAGGTGCAATATATTCTATACCAGGGATTATACCTGCAGGCATTATGAATTCTTTTCTTTGAACCACTTGAGAAGTAAGCAGAACACGTTCACCTTTCTTTCTGTTTTTTGCATCTTCAGGTGCAATGTGCTCTTTCTCAATTGCATAGCCCACAGGCATCTCCACTGGCTTAATGTGCTGTGCAGGTGAAGAGTCAGAAAGTAAATTCATCTGTTCTTCTGCAGGTGCATTAGGTTTACTTTCTTTTAGGGGTTCTGAAGGGGAACGTTTTACTGGTGCTAGCTCATATACTAAATCATATTGGTCTTTTGGTAGGTCACTGACATTTGATTGTGTGCCTTCCTCTCTTTCTGGCACTGACAGTTCTTTCAACACACCTTCTGTTGCACCCGATTCAACAGTTTCAGACTCGTCTGGGATGTACTCCTTAGGAGCAATGAAATCAGAAATTGGGATCTCTGTTGGAGGCACAATACCATTGTCTACAGTTGATGTTGCCTCATAGAGTGAGACTATACCAGTTTCATCATTTATAGTATACTTTTGTATTGACTCTGGTTGCAAATCATCTGATAGTGTGACTGCTTCCATTGCGGGAATATCATTTTTAGATCTTGAAATATCAAATGGTTGTACATTGTCCTTAACATATTCATCTTTCCCAATATCTTCCTGTTCACTATCTGGTTCATCAGCTCTTTTTACTTGTTCTTCAATGCCAGTGTCATGCAGTTCCCCTGTCCCTGGCCGAACAGCTCCTTCAACATTATACAAAGTGGATACAAACCCAGAGTCAAGTTCATTATCTACATCACTTCCTTGGGTGGCTTGTTGTTCAGTCAACTCAAAGTCTGAGGATGGTACTTCCTGTCCAAGTACTCGTTTAACCATGTCAGATGTATGCCCATCTACCATATCACCTCCGATGTTAGCTGTAATCATTTGTTGTGGCAAATGTTCTTTGTATTCCCTGGATTTGGGAGTTTCACCAACTTCTACTTCCAAATGTTGTTGAGGTTTATCACCAGTCAAGTCTCTTTTGATAACTCTTGTTGGGTCTGTTTCATTGCAAGGCTCACCACTACTCTTCAGCCTTGTTTCATCTATTTTGATAGGTTCCAAGTCAGGCTGTTCTCTAATTGCCGCTGTCTCTTTTTCAGGGACATCTTTGTGAAGCTCTAAAAGATCTTCTCCACTCCCATCAGAAAGACTATCCATACTTAATTTCTCCTCATCTGTTACAAGTTGCACCTTGTTCACATAAATTTTCTCTAATAGTTCAGGCTGTTCTTTCTGTTCAGCCTGTTCAGTATCTGGTCTGTCTCTTCCTTGGGAAAGGAGATCTTCTTCACTCCAATCTGGTGCTTCTAGATTGAATTGATCAGTGTCCAAAACCCCTTCCTTGACAGAGAATTCTGTCTTACTTCCTCTTGCTCTTGACAGTTCTTCAGGCTGTTCTTTCTGTTCAGCCTGTTCAGGATCTGGTCTGTCTCTTCCTTGGGAAAGGAGATCTTCTTCACTCCAATCTGGTGCTTCTAGATTGAATTGATTAGTGTCCAAGACTCCTTCCTTGACGGAAAATTCTGTCTTACTTCCTCTTGCTCTTGACAGTTCTTCAGGCTGTTCTTTCTGTTCAGCCTTTTCAGGATCTGGTCTGTCTCTTCCTTGGGAAAGGAGATCTTCTTCACTCCAATCTGGTGCTTCTAGATTGAATTGATTAGTGTCCAAGACTCCTTCCTTGACGGAAAATTCTGTCTTACTTCCTCTTGCTCTTGACAGTTCTTCAGGCTGTTCTTTCTGTTCAGCCTGTTCAGGATCTGGTCTGTCTCTTCCTTGGGAAAGGAGATCTTCTTCACTCCAATCTGGTGCTTCTAGATTGAATTGATTAGTGTCCAAGACTCCTTCCTTGACGGAAAATTCTGTCTTACTTCCTCTTGCTCTTGACAGTTCTTCAGGCTGTTCTTTCTGTTCAGCCTTTTCAGGATCTGGTCTATCTCTTCCTTGGGAAAGGAGATCTTCTTCACTCCAATCTGGTGCTTCTAGATTGAATTGATTAGTGTCCAAGACTCCTTCCTTGACGGAAAATTCTGTCTTACTTCCTCTTGCTCTTGACAGTTCTTCAGGCTGTTCTTTCTGTTCAGCCTGTTCAGGATCTGGTCTGTCTCTTCCTTGGGAAAGGAGATCTTCTTCACTCCAATCTGGTGCTTCTAGATTGAATTGATTAGTGTCCAAGACTCCTTCCTTGACGGAAAATTCTGTCTTACTTCCTCTTGCTCTTGACAGTTCTTCAGGCTGTTCTTTCTGTTCAGCCTTTTCAGGATCTGGTCTATCTCTTCCTTGGGAAAGGAGATCTTCTTCACTCCAATCTGGTGCTTCTAGATTGAATTGATTAGTGTCCAAGACTCCTTCCTTGACGGAAAATTCTGTCTTACTTCCTCTTGCTCTTGACAGTTCTTCAGGCTGTTCTTTCTGTTCAGCCTTTTCAGGATCTGGTCTATCTCTTCCTTGGGAAAGGAGATCTTCTTCACTCCAGTCAGGTGACTCTAGATTAAATTGATTAGTGTCCAAAACTCCTTCCCTGACAGAAAATTCTGTCTTACTTCCTCTTGCTCTTGACAGTTCTTCAGGCTGTTCTTTCTGTTCAGCCTGTTCAGGATCTGGTCTGTCTCTTCCTTGGGAAAGGAGATCTTCTTCACTCCAATCTGGTGCTTCTAGATTGAATTGATCAGTGTCCAAAACGCCTTCCTTGACAGAAAATTCTGTCTTACTTCCTCTTGCTCTTGACAGTTCTTCAGGCTGTTCTTTCTGTTCAGCCTTTTCAGGATCTGGTCTGTCTCTTCCTTGGGAAAGGAGATCTTCTTCACTCCAATCTGGTGCTTCTAGATTGAATTGATCAGTGTCCAAAACCCCTTCCTTGACAGAGAATTCTGTCTTACTTCCTCTTGCTCTTGACAGTTCTTCAGGCTGTTCTTTCTGTTCAGCCTTTTCAGGATCTGGTCTGTCTCTTCCTTGGGAAAGAAGATCTTCTTCACTCCAATCTGGTGCTTCTAGATTAAATTGATTAGTGTCCAAAACTCCTTCCTTGACAGAGAATTCTGTCTTACTTCCTCTTGCTCTTGACAGTTCTTCAGGCTGTTCTTTCTGTTCAGCCTGTTCAGGATCTGGTCTGTCTCTTCCTTGGGAAAGGAGATCTTCTTCACTCCAATCTGGTGCTTCTAGATTGAATTGATCAGTGTCCAAGACTCCTTCCTTGACGGAAAATTCTGTCTTACTTCCTCTTGCTCTTGACAGTTCTTCAGGCTGTTCTTTCTGTTCAGCCTGTTCAGGATCTGGTCTATCTCTTCCTTGGGAAAGGAGATCTTCTTCACTCCAATCTGGTGCTTCTAGATTGAATTGATCAGTGTCCAAAACCCCTTCCTTGACAGAATACTCTGTCTTACTTCCTCTTGCCTTTAATAGTTCTTCAGGCTGTTCTTTCTGTTCAGCTTTTTCAGTATCTGGTCTGTCCCTTCCTTGGGAAAGCAGATCTTCTTCACTCCAATCCGGTGCTTCGAGACTGAACTGATCAGTGTCTAAGAAGCTTTCCTTGACAGAAAATTCTGCCTTGCTTCCTGTTGCTTGTGATAGTTCTTCAGGCTGTTCCTTCTGTTCAGCCAGTTCAGGATCTGGTCTGTCCTTTCGTAGGGAAAGAAGGTCATCAGAACTGACATCATCTCTTTTGACCTCTTCTGGTCTTTCTATTTGTTTGGCTTTCTTTGTCTGAGGTTCATCTTTTTTAACTTCATCTACAAAGTCTCTTTTTAAGTCAGGCCTTTCTTCTTCTGAGGTGATCATTGTCATTCTTTCAGTTTCACTTAATTCTGTGTCTCCAGATATAGGATAATGCATGGTTACACTATCTATTTTTTCTGACACAATATCTTTGTTATCCTCATTGTCAAAGCTTTCTCCCTGCTGTAAAGTGTCTGGAACTACTTGCTCTGATCCTGTAGAAGGTTGTGATGATACAATATCATCTTCTTTTGGCATGACTGTTAGTTTATCATGAATTTGGTCAGATGTTGGCATTTCTTGAGCAAAATTATCTTCAATTAATAGTAAATCCTGCTTTTGTGAGTGTACAGTCTCTGTTTCAATCTCAACATGGCTATGCTCATCATCAGTCGATACTTCACTCAATCTTCTTCTCTTCTTTGGTACAATCTCTGTCTCACCTGTACTGGTTTCTTTACTTTCTTCACTTGAGGTATGTTCTGGTACAGCCACAGACTCTTTAGGCAATTCAGCTTCAAGAATCTGCTGCCTTTTGCGAGAAGTTTCTTGTTCATCAGGTTGCATAACTTCATCTTCTTTCATAGCTGCATCTTGCAGTTCTTGATGCTGTAGTTCAGAGACTTCTTTCACAGAAACATATTCAATAGATGGCATCACAAGATCATACTCACTTGAAGTACCTGGGTAATCAGTAAGCTCTCCTTGTTTTTCAGTTGGTGGTGTTGTTTCTAAAGAGGAGGGAACTTTGAGTTCCTTTGGTTCTTCCTCCTCAACATCATCTGTATCTCTCACTTGTTCCATTTCTTCAGAGTCACTCATATGGACGTCTTTAGGCCCAACATACTCAATAGTTGGGGTGATTAGCTGTGGGGTGTCATATTCTTGTTCACTTGTAGTTTTTCTACTTGAACTTGGTTTGGCTTCTACTGTAGGGAGACTGTATGCCACTAATGCCTCTTGTGTAGCTTCTAATTCCTGTACTGGACCATGTTTTACATGGATTGTACTATCTGTGGTCTCTTCCTGCTTTGCTTTTAAAATTGTTGGTAATATGACTTCCTCTGAAGCAGGAGCTGGGAATTGTTCAATTGCATCTTTGTCCACAGTTCGTATTTCTGTCTCTTCTGGAGTCAATGTCACGGTTATTTTGGAGGGAATGTCTCCTTCAGATCTTTCAACTGAGTTTTCTTTCATTTGCTGCTTTGCATCAAGAATGCCACTGGTTTCTACTGGTTGTACTTCTCCAGGTGCATATCCTTTCTTCTGGTCAGCAGGAACAAGGACAATCTCTGTTGGCTTTTCTATTTCCAATTTCTGGACACCAGTCGGTTGGTGGATGGTTGCTGTCTCATCTTCATTAGGTATACCTGCAATAGGTTCAAGTGACATTTTCTGCTCTGGCGATGTTGCATCATCACCAATGCTGTGTTCAAGTGCAGTTTGCGATGGAATGTATGTCTTTTCAACAATGAATGATGGCTGTTCTTCTGGCCCTACTACAGACCTTTCAGGTACTTGTTTTTGCTGGCCATCTTTAACCAACTCTTTATGATGAATGATATCATGCATTTCAGTAGTTACATGGTCATCATCAGCTATACTATGCAAAGTTGCTTGTCTGCTGTCTACAAAATCAGCTTGCTTAGGTATGCTTTTTACATCTTTGGTCTCTGAAGGTTGTTCTTGCTCTACCATCTGATCTTTACCAGGCATAACACCTGCAGGCATATCACCCGCTTGATAAGAAACATCTGTACCTCTTTCTTCTTGTATCAGAGGTGGAGAATGCTCTTTTTCAGGTAATTGGCCTGCAGGTATTCCTTCTGGTTTGGACTTGAGCGTTTCAGGAGGAATGGCAGATACAGGAAGAACACCTTCATCTCCATCATGCATAGCAACTTCTAGCGGTAAAACATATTCTGTCACCAATGTGAGTTCAGCAGCATGTAAAACAGATGGAGTCACACTGGCATGCTTATCACACTCATACATTTTAGCTGGCATAGCAGTCAATGTTCTTTCTAAGAGCATTTCATCTTGTTCATCAGATTTAACGGATGACCCACTTTCATCACTATCAGATAACTTCTCATTGTCATGAATGAGCTTCTGGTAATCATTTTGAGAAGGTACCTGAGTTGAATCCATTGGTTTTGTTTTTTCACTGACTGCATTTGCATGATCTTTTGGTATATCATCAATTCTTTCAGTATCTGTTAGTACAAAGTGTTCAGTTAGTGGGTAAGACTGGTGCAAAGACTCTTTGTTTTCTACGTGCAAAGTGGAATCAGAAGGATAGTCAGTTAGATCAGTGTGGAGAATAGCTCCGTGCAAAGGAGAAGTGTCATAGGAAGGAACATCAGTGGTAGTTTTTGCAGCAGCAGGAGCATGCATCTCACCTGATACTGCCTCTTCTCTGCTAATCTCCTCAGGTTTCCCTGATACAACATCCATTGGTTCTGCTGCTCTGTCGGCCACATATGCACCTGTAAAAGGGCCCCTTACATGCATTGGGGCTTTTTCACTCACAGCATGCTCCATAACGGGCATTTCAAAAACATGCATCTCACCTGATTTACCAAGTGTTTTGTCTGTTTTCCTGGGCACTGATCTATGTGGACTAGCTTCTCTTGAGCTATGTGGGGTGTTGCCTTTTGATCTATCACCACTTTGAATTTGAGCCAGATGTTCCTCTAATGATGTGCTTGCTTGTACAGCACCTTCCAAAAGATATGCTGATCTCTTTGGACTGTCATTAAGTAGTCCTGTCTGGACAGCTTCATCAGCTGTTTCAGCTTTGTGGTGGCCTGAAGGTATGCCTTCCAGTTCTTCATAAGCTGTAACAGGAAGCTCTGCTGAATCAACATGTCTGTAAGACCTGGCATATTCTCCATCTACAGTTGGAATGGCACTTTCATACACTTTACCAGGATCATCCATATCAACAACTGTCCCAACAGAACTCCTTTGAATGAGTTTGCCAAGACTATCCTTCCTGTTTGCCGGACCCCTTGGGCTATCAAACACATCATCTTTAGATCTACCAGGCTTCCATTCACTAGGTGATGTAGTATTAAAGTCTTCACCTGATCTGTATGGTCCATTACCACCTGTAGTACTAACACTATCAGTTCTAGAATATATACCTGAATCACTTGATTTTTCTGATGGTAACCGACCATTCTTTCCCATATTTACATCACTAGCATATTCAGGTTTAGTTTGGCCAACTCCAGCATATCTCAGATCATCAGCAGCATGTCTCCTGGCAACACCTGCTATAATTTCAGGAAATTCAGAAGGTGTTACATCCATTAACTCTTCACCAAGATCCATGGCTTGCTGTTGGGAAACTGATACAACAGTTTTTGGCCCAATTATGACACCTTTCTCAATCCTTCCATCCTCAAATTCTTCAGGGTGCTGCATCTGTGCTGCTTTTTCATCCTGTGGTATACCAAATTCAAATGGAATCTCTGCAGCTGCCAATTGAACTTCACCTTTCCTAATGATTTCCTCTGTTACTGAGAATGGCTGTCTCGTTCCTTGGGCTCTTCCAAGTTCTTCTGGATGCACTCTTTGTGCTGCTTTTTCATCTTGTGGTCTATCGCGTCCTTGAGCTAGAAGATCCTCTTCACTCCAGTTTTCTCTGTTCCAGTCCACCTGATCTTTCATAATCATTCCCTCCTTGATGTCTTTCATGTCAAAGGGTACAGCAGCTTCCAACCCTGGTACTCTTTCTTTTGAAATAATTTCAGCTTGAGGATCTTGGATAGGCACAGCATATGATTGTGGGTATGCTTCCAACCTTTTAATCTGCTGTTCAGTGGGCTTCAGCGGAGCAACTCTAGATTGTGGTTCTCCCACAGAGACAGTGTCAGCCATTTCTGGAAAGAACTTTTCAAATGCAGCCTTCCTCATTGAAGCTCGTTCTGATGCCATTTCATAGAGCTCTTCAGTCTTTGAATTGATATCCTCAATTTCAGCTTCATAGCTTACCACCTCTGCCCGTAAAGCCTAAAAATGGAAATTGGTAAACATTATTAAAAATGTTATTTTACAACTTACACACATGCTTTCAGCAAGGTCTAACTAACTCAAGCCACTGCAAATTCAATATCACAAACATTTTCAGTCTATTGAGCTTGGGCCCTGCTGAAAGACCAGATCTACAGAAATAATGTCACTCTCAAAAACAGAGATGAAATAAAGAGACAGAACATTAATATAGTCAGAGAACATGGAATGGTAAAATTATCATGATGGAATATGTATGACTTAGGACTGTGGTGATAAGGAGGCTGGATATCCCAAGAAGCTCAATGTGACCACATTATGTTTAGTAGAATTTGTGCTTGCATTGGGGTTTTCTTACTTGTCAGTGAAGTGGCTTGCAGTGATGAAAACAAATACAACAAGCATAACTAATGATAATTTGAATTAGTGCAAAAAAAGTATATACACAATCGATATTAGAAAATGATGATGATGATGATGATAATGATGATGATGACTAATGTCAAGATTAAAAGACATGCACATAGATTGGGAGATATTGATAGGAAAAGTATCACATCATTCCCTTTTTTTGAAAAAAAAAAGTATCAATCATGTGCTTTGCTTTGATGTTAGAATTGCTTACTGATGCTCATTAATGTCTTGTGTGGAAAGTTCTGCCTAACAGTTAAAGAAATTTTTTAGTAAACTCTCTTTGTTGAAACAAAACACAATTTTTGAATTTGGTAATTTTTTTCCTTTAAGTTTAGCACATTTGAAATCTTTGGCTGAAATCTGCAGAACTTTTCACAGATGCAATTTAAGTGCAGTATCATGCAATAGTTTGTATGATTACAGCAATACAATACACCACAACCAGTGCAGGGATAGATTATGTCTTCATTAGCCACAACATTCAACAAACTGTGGTTATTTTGAACTTTTGAGATACATTTCAAACCCAGCCAACATTTTTTGTCACACTCTGTGGCAGATTAACATACATCATGTTCTGCTAATTGTTTCTTCAGACTTTCGAGACTGGTGGGTGCCACCGGAGTGGCATTCAGTTTCTCCTGGATTTTATTGACTTTGTCTGTCAGAATATCTACTTCAGCATCATACTGTTCCTGTAGAATTAAGTAGCAGGGAAGTTGACTAGTTTAGTGAACTACATCTACAACTATAGCATTACACTATTCATATACATGTGAATCCCTTTGATCTCACCTTGATGCTGTAAAAAAAAACAGATTAATAGTACAACTTTGTAGGCACAAGACTAACACACAGAAAGAACTGAGCAAGAAGAAATACGACAACTACAAAACGCATTTTTATCTGCTCAGCAAAAGAAGAGAGAGAGAAACATTTAAAAGACACAAACACAGAAGTTACATAATATACATCTAACAAAAGGAAAGTATAACGGCAAGAAACAACAGTGCAGCATTGAAAATTGAGGCCTACAATATTCTACTATTAGGAACGCAACAAAGGAACAGACATCAAAGGGAACACTAAAAACAAAAAACAATATCACACAAATGATATAGAAAGAAATGCAAAACTATTTTTGAAACAAAGTCATTTTGTAGAGTAAACAAGAAATACATGAATTACAATACGATAAAAACAGAATACAGACATAAATCAAATTAATATTAAAGAACAGTTATGCTTAAGATACCAATTTACCAGAGTTTCCCACTACATAAATTATCAAAAACAGACAGAAATGGCACAAAAAGTAGAGATAAACATTAAAACTTAAGAAACCATTTCCCCTCAACATATATTTTGAAAAATTGCAAGACGATAAGAAAGCAGTGGAAACAAATTGAGTAATACTACTGAAACAGTACAGAGACAATAATTGTTCGTTTTTTTCAAAACAAATACAAAAATGTTTTTTATCATGCCTGGAAATTGTAAGCATACCTCTTTGTTTAGTGATTCCCTCAACACCTGTTTGTGCCCTGAAATAGCATTTTGAAGTTGCTCCACCTCATCCTCCAATTTCTGTTGGGTAGGGTCTTTTGGTTCAGAAACGTTTACATTATCAACATCTGCAGTTACTTCTCTCTGTTTGGCTGACAGAGCTTGGAGTCTATCTTTGTAGTTCTCAATTTCTGATTCCAATTGCTTTTATAGAAAATAGAGAAGAAAATCACATTAGTTTATCATCCAAGAAAAACAGTTTTCATCATAAAACTGTATTTGTTATTTTTTAAATACAATTTTTATACACTATATCATTTTAAACACCATATCATATCATTTCACAAGTGAAAAATACTTACTTCATGAACAAGGAACTGTTCTTTTAGTTCCTTTTCATCCAATTCAGAATCAAACAATGTTTTCTTGACTTTATCTATGCCGTCCTTTAACTCAACCTTCTCCTGTTCACATTCTTCCAGCTTTCTGGCTTTCTGTTCCAGGATGTTGGCACGTTGCTTAGCAATGTCTTCCAGTTGTTCAGCATGCTCTGTGATGTCTCCTGTTTTCTCTTGGATTTCAGCTGCACTGTAAATTTTACCAAGTTTCTCAGCTGTGCGCTTGAGAACATCTATCTTGTGCTCAATAGGTTCCGAGTCAGCTAGAACCACCTGGAAAATATGAAAGAAACAATATATGTAAGCAACTTTTTTATACAAACGTTTTGGGCCTCAGTCTGAAGAACAGATTCAAACACTCTTGCCATGACTGGCTATATAAGACACTTACACATTAACAACTAAATACCAATAAGATATTGGCAACAAATATCGACTGCTTCTGCCTTTAAAGCTGAATATAGTGCATTTACAGGAGTTTGCAAACATCTTTCTCACAGTTTTCATGGTCAACTACTGCCATTTTTCAGGAATATTTAGTTACATCTCACCAAACAATTTTTTAACTTGTCATAATAGAATGTTTATGTGAGACATTGTGAATTTCAAAAATCTCATGACAAATAATTTCATAAATTTCAATCATTCTTTCGGACTTTCCAAAAGCAAATGAAATGTTCAGAGCCTTCCAGGGATGGTATGAAATTCCAAGATTCTCAAGATTTGAATGAGTGCATGAACCCAGTAATGTATAGCCCTCTGAAATTTCTTTATGGTTGCCATGGTGAAGTATGACAGTAAATCTGCACAATTATAAATCTGAATCATGAATTTCATCACAGCATGACAACAACAAATTAACTGTTGTGTATCAATGTAAACCCATACCTGATGTGAGGTGAGTTGTTCTTTGACCTCTTCTAGGTTGTTAGTCACTATCTTAGTTGCTACAACAGGTGTTCCCTTATCAATCCATTCAGTTACAAACTCTGATGCCTTCTGGTATTCATTCCACATCTCTGTAGCTTCCTGTAGTTTAGCACTTTTCAGTTCTGCAGCATGTTCTAGTTCAGCATATTCATGTTGTAATGAAGCAATGGTAGCCACTACCGCTTGTTTCTCATTCTCATTTTCTGTCTGGTCAGTGATGATTTGAGCTTGTTCTTGAAGAATCTCGACCTTCTTGGATATACTGTCAAGGTCTTCAAATACCTCCTAAAATAAATTTAAAAAAAAAAGGAAAATAGATGAAAACATGAACTATATTTTTGAGTGAGTGCACACAGATCCTGGTCTCCTTGGTCTTTGAAACATTGCTTCTATTTGAATTCATACTTGGTATTTGAAACCAGACTACAGTTATATTGTTTTATGTCCAAAAATCTGACAAACAAAAAAACCTAGCAAAAAAACCCCAAACATTGAAGAGTACATATTCATCAATTTTAACATGCACAAATGTTCCCATAGTGACAATATAATCAAAATCAACTTATGTTCACCTTGTGTCCTTGTGTATCTTCTGGTATACTGACAATATCTTCACCAATCTTGTTTCCAGTTTCCTCTAACTGTTTCTCTACATTCTGTAGAGTATCAGCAAAGCCTTCTCTGAGTGTCTTTGCTTCAGCCAAGCTTTTGTCCTTCTCGCCTAGCTGAGATTTGATGTCACTCTCCAAGTCTTTCAGTTTCTCCATTTCAGTCAAGATTTCTTCTGGAATGGAAGCTTCTTTGGCCGAATATTTATGTTCTTGTTCCTCGGATACTTCACCAACATCACGTAGTACCTTGGTTACTGATTCCTCCAATTCCTTTCAATGGAAATGACAAATGTTTAGTTTTTTGACAATTTGACTGACCACACATCAAAGTATTTTATGTATCATGTGAGAATGAATGTTTCTGAATGTGGGTTCATGTTAGATATAAAACATTGCTTCTCATGGAGTCACAAAATTATCAAGAATAATCCTGAAGGCTGTGGATGTAAAGAAAAACAGATAACATTTTTTGGACTTTGTGAGTAGCAATAATTTATATTTTTCTATGTATTATGCATTTATGCATTCTTTTTCTCTATTCAACCACCCCTTCAAGAAAAAACAAATTCTAAACTTCAGTGAATAAAATAAACTGTGTGTTCATTAATACACACTGTGAAGAGCTGATTTCAGTGTTTGTGGCCATATTTTATATCATAACATTACAACATTTACTGATTTACTAAATCTACACCTAAAATAATTCTTGTTGTCTAATATTCTGCTATATCCAAATCTAATACTTTTATGATCAAGACATCATATCTCACCTTCTTTTCTGCCATTTTCTTGTCAATATCACCAGGATAAGGTCCAACACTATTATCGATAATGCTGACATTTTCCTGGGCCATTTCCAGTTGTTTAACAGCATCTACTACCTCTGCTTTAAATTTCTCTCTTTCATCAAGTTCATTCTCAATGGCTTGTTTCATTCCATCAGCAGTACTTTGTACACTGGGTGTCAAATCAGACACAAGAAAATAATCAACAGAACAATTTTTTTTAAGTTAAGTCAATATATCATAAGAATAAAACATTCTTTATGAACAAAATACAAAACAGCAAATGCCATTTTTCATCAAATGAAAACTGTATGCCATTAAACTACATCATTTATTGTCTACATGTGATCAAAACAATCCGAGGATGTAGATAATCCCTTCTGGGTCTCAAACTGGCAACTACAAAAGATGTTACTAGTTTCTAAGTGTGGATGCCAACAACTCTCTATTAAAACAAAGAGGAAGAGAGATTTGAAAGATTCAATGACAGATAGCACTAGACTACCGGTTTCTGAGCACTCTTATGAAAACTTTCACTGGAGAACACTGAATGTGACAGCATCTGAGAGAAAAGATTAAAGGAGTCTGTAACTAATCACTCATTTGGAGTTACTCAAGACATCCCAAATATCTAATAATGTTGGAGGAGATTGTGTCAAAATAAACAATGATTATTTGAGAGAAGATGATTTGACTACATATCTGTCCGATAAGTGTGGCATCAAAGAGATGTAAACATATATCATATGTAACTTTAGGTCTAAGAACATTTGGATCAAACTAAACTGTTTTTCTTTATTCAGATTTTTACACAAGTTGTCCTCCGCCTATACTATTTTAGCTGCTAGACAGCCAGGACTCAGCGATTAAAGATCGCATATTGTACCTAAGGTCTTGTTACAAGACTATCCTCCCCCTAAGATTTGAACTATTAGAAGATATGTAATTCCAAATCATCATTATTAGTGTTGTACAATGTATACCTATCAATGTTCTCTTCCATCGTTTTGATATCTTCTTCCACAGGTATACTTTCTTCCATTTGTTCTTCTTCAGCTTCCTGCATAGCCTTCTTGGTTTGCTCAATTTTGTCCTTCAAAGTAGCTGCAGCCTTCTTCAAACTTTCAAATTTACTGTTTGCCTTTTCAGCAGTATCAACAGCAACCTGTCAGAGTCAGGCAGAGTATTAAACACAACTTATTAATTTGAGAGTATGTCGAGTTTTTTTGTACAGTTATGGCACATACCATAAAACTACCATTACATGTTTGTCACAGTAAAACTTGATTCATCATGATTTTCATATGCAAACTTAGTTATTGTGATAAATTATCACAGATTGTTTGTCATACTGAAAGAACAGAAGTTCAAATACTGCCCTCAGGCAAAGTTACTACAAAATGTGTCTATCACATTGATGAACTGCCATAATATCTTTATATGATATAATGCTCAGTATTGCACACCACCATCTCAATGTAAAATTTTACCAAACTATAAACCCAGAGTTCTCTTAATACTTACTAACAAGTAAACCTTAGAAAATGGAATATTGTATTATTTTATGCTAATGATATAGAATGCTGCAACATCTAGATGTGTTGACCCAGCACTAGAATATCATTATATTCATTATACAATGAGAAATGAAAATGACGGTTCTTGTAGTGAAATATCAATGGGAGGAGTTAATAACTTAACCAGTATTCAGAATATTAAGCAAGTAAAACTAACATGATGTTCAAATTAAACAAATTAAAAGAATACATGCAAAACACTGACATGCAAGTGACATAAAAGTATAAAATAATAATTGCCTTGGCATGTTGGAGGTCTTGTGTGAGTTGTTCACTGGGAACAGTTTCAACGACTACAGTGGGGATGGCTTTTTCAGTATCGGTAACAAACTCAGATACTTGTTCAAGATTATCTTGGTATTCCTGCCACTGTACGACACATTCTTGCAAAAGTTCTCCCTGCTGAGCAGCATTTTGATGAAGATTAGACCATGGTTGTTGAATCTCTTCTAGTTTCCTCTCCACAGCATCTTTGCCAGCTTTATTGCCATCTAATTCAAGTTTTTGTGCTTTCATTTCCAGCGTTTTGATTTGGTCCTCATACTGTGTCAATTCTGATACATATTGCTACACAGAAACAAAACAGTGCACACACAAATAAATCATAAAGTCAACAAATATTTACATCACAAAGTTCACAAATATATACATACATGCAAAAACTGAAACACATATATGACAACAAATAGTTGTGCATGATCAACATCACAGATAAAGATGGATATTCATAGATGTTTAACATATAATAATATATCCCCTACCGGATTCACAACATCCTCATTATGAACAGGAAAAGAAAGATATATCTACACCATCCATTTCAAACTTATACTAAAAGATTCCCTCACAATACATCCTAATCTGAATTGTAACAAAGTATGAACTTCCTGTCTTTTTATCCTGTCCACAGTTTGCAAAGATGGAAGAAAAAAACCAAAACCATGAACGTTAATATCACCTTTATGGAATACCATATAGACTACAAACCTGATGCTTGTCATGTGCTTCTTTAGTACCTTCAAAGGTAGGTTCTAATTCTACAACAGCCTTCTCAGCAACTTTATCCAAAGCTTCTTTAACAGAAACTACTTCAACCTGGAAAGTCTCCCAGTTCTCCGTATATTTCAATAACCTTTCTTCTTTCTCATCAGCAGCTTTCAGAATATTAGTCATCTCAGCATTCAAGGAATTCAGTTTCTCTTTCATGGCTTCTTTCTCCTCAGGTGTCAGGGACGATGACATTTTGGCCGCTGATTCAACAGCTTCATCCAGTTTATCCTGGCAACTGTTATCTTGGCTGAAGAATGCCTTTATGTTAACAAAGGAGGGGAGGGGACAGTTAGTTTTTCACATTTAATAGACCAACAAATCCGGGTCTCAAATCATGTATAATTGTTATCACACAATACCTGTCATGAAACAGTAGCACAGAATTTCTGCACTTCAGCTATGTAATATCACGTACCAAAACCTTCATTTTGGTTATAGTGTTTGCCTTTATTTGTTGAGAATACTCATCAACAATGGTGTTATATCCAGAAAACACTTCAACATAAGTAGAATGGCTGAACTCATTTTTATAGACCTAGAGAAATACTTCCCTCACACATTATGCCAATTTTATGCTTATTGGTGCGTGGCAAGGTAGCAGAAGTCATGAATGATTGTGTGTTATTTTCAGTGTCTTCTCTCCATACAGTAACTTAACTTATAGCTAACCAGTTGTATTGTACAGACATTTCTAAAACATTCAATTTGTGATTTGTTGACATGATCTTTAAAAGAACAAAGGCATGATAAAGTGCATGTCATGTGTAGAACAAAGTGCTACTTTTCATACAAGAAAAACAGTCTAATATAACACAGAGATTTTCACAATGACAGTAAACATAAATAAAATCAGGAATGTCTGCATCGCATGAAACTTACATAGTATTATATGTGAGTTTAAATGATGCTTTTTCTGCAGTAACGAATTCAATTGAAATTCAATCTAGAACTACTTGTTGGACTGAATCAGCCAATTGATTTGAAAATAGTCAATTCTTCACCTTATGTTCTGCAAGTTGTTTTGGCAGTTGTTCATAGTCTGCCCCGTCTTCTCCTTCATGTAGTTTCTGATTGGCTTTGTCTAGCCACAGTCCGACATCATCAAGTGATGTTTGGTACTGTTCTCTTGTTAAGATGGCTGCTTCTAGAGTAGCTTTCTTTTCTTTCAAAGCATTTCTTAGGTCCTGCTGTCTTTTCTCTATGGCGTCCAATTGTTCTTGTACCTCTGGTGGAATTTCTTCTCCTAACTCAGCAAACTTGGCACGTATGGAGTCTGCCAATTGTTGTAGTCTTTGTATCTCCTTTTCTGTTTCATTTTCAAGTTGCTACACAACAAAACATAATTAGACATCATTTTCTAGTACTTTTAAATTTTGTTGAAAACAGAAATTGTGACAAATGTTATGCAAAGGATTATTTATGTGATTCCATACTATATCTAAGTTAAAATGTTTTTAAAAAATTACAAAATGACAACATACTTAAAAAATAATTTTGTAAGAATGTATTCTGTACTGGACTAGTTTACAATATTCACTACTGGAAGTTAATACCAAACTAAGGATCAATAAATCAATATACTACCATATTTCCATGTGTTGTAAATATCTATGTTACTAGTAGTATCAGAATGTCTGTTTATTTTTCACCAGTAATCACAACAATAGCCTATTATTGTTGACAAAAACCCCTTTTACTAAACTACACCTTTGTTGAGTTTTATTCTTGATTTATATCATATTGATTTTATCTCTTTTGTTTTTGAATACTTTCACCTCCATATATGATTTCATAAGGTGATTGTCAACATTGTTCGGCCATTTTTTGTTATTGTGAGAAAAACTGGCAGAAAAGGTCAGAGTTGCAGACATCTTATCTTAATTCCTGACCAAGGAAAGTTGGCTACCTGGTGTTTCTGAAGAGCTTCTTTTGAAGTATGGACATCGAGTGGAATTTGTGTGTCACTTAGAGCTGACATCTGGGCTTGATTTAACCATTCCAAAGCCTTTGCAACCTGTGACTTGGCAACCTGTTTCTCTTCCAAGGTTTTGCTGTTTTCTTTCTCCTTCTCTTCAAGTTTGGTCAGGGCAGCATCAACATTGCCTTGTAGTTTACTTAGTTGTTCATTGATGTGTTGTTTGTCAGTGTCATCACCTTCGTTGCCAATGTGATCTCCTTGGCCAGCAAGGACATTCAGGCTGGCAAGTTTGGATCGCAGCTCTTCTTCCATGATCTGAAAGTCAAAGACAAATATGTAAAAATGTTAGTACTTGAAAGGGAAAAAGTGAGCAATAATCAACTACAAACAGAAATCATATCAACCTGAATGATGTATGCATGTAGTTGTAATTTATGTAGAATATTTTTTGGTTTCATTTCTGACATGATTGGTAACAATATTTTATAAGCAGTATGATTGTCTATGTTACCACAATCCTGCCAAAGGATTTTAAAAAATACACATCCGTAACTTTTTTCCTTAAATCATGACCACTTTATTGTCTACCAAAATGTCAAAATAATGAGCCTTTCTTGGCAGGCAATGGTCTCAACATTTTCATCAAAATTTACACAAAGAAATGCAATTTATGATGTAATCTATTGTTAGTTGATTTCAATACTAGTATGTAATGACTCATGGTAATTTATTGCATGAAGAAAACAAAACAATTATTTTGTGCCGAGATACATGCAGTTGTAGACAAACTAAGCAATGTATTACTCTATAATTCAGTAAATCAAAGGCGAAGTGAATAGCATACCACCGTTTGTCTGTAGCACAAGACAACATACCGACGTCATAACACGGTAGTCCTAACATAGATGGATTGTCTGATTTCAGTACACAATTCTACTATTGTCTGATTTCTAATACCCCTGTCATTGTTTTCACTGCCACACCATCACTTACCACAAATTTATCTTAGACATCAACAACCTATGGCAGATTTATTATTCTCTTTATATGGCCTAAGTTGACACAAAATATTGCCGTACATGTCAACATTGAAGTACCACAAAAATAGCTAGGTTATGTGTTCTTGTAATTTGTCAGTTTTGTTGACATGCCGACTTTGACACATCTGCCGCAAAATGCTTTGATTTGACGTCAGGTGGAGGAGGTGGATAAACCATTAGATTGATATATTTGACTTGTAAAGTTGATGCTGATAAGAAAACAATTGCATATAAATCATGTCTACAAGGACAATCAATGTTATTGGTAGGTTCTGTTCTTTTCTTTTTTTTATTTCAAACTATGTTACAAAATAGTCAAACCTGACAGACATCACATTATTTTGTGATTTTGTGCTCTACTTCACATTGGGGTGTGTTTAAAAGCATGCCATCATGTTTACATGCATCAATGTTTTTTGTTACGGAAGGGGTAAATATATGAAACATAACTGAGTATGTACCCATTAGGCCAAGGTATTTTACTTAGATTCCCTATTATAAAAATAAGGTACAAGGTATGGAAATCTGTGCAAGTTTTATCTTCTGTTACCATGGTTACCAAATCTTATCAAAACATTGTTCATGCTTCATAAGCAGATACCATATAGTTTGTTACAGAGTTAGGCTAGGTATTTTCTTTTTACAAAAAGAATGTTAGATAGCTATATTGTACTTGTTTGTAATAGTATTATTGTTTTCATGTACTGACAATCTCTTCCTGTTCACCGTAAGCAATCTCACATTCTAGTCTAACATAACCAATCCTTCCAATACACACTATTTAAACAATAATGTACGCCCTCCCAGCCCATAATGGACGAAAGCAAACTTTGAGCGACATAATGGGCGAGGCGACAGCCGAGCCCATTATGGAGTGCAAAGATTGCTTGAGTCCATTATGGACTGGGAAGGTGTACATTATTGTTATTATTTTATAGTTTTGCCAATTCCAGTGAATTTGTAGACCGAGAAACGCAAAACAACCTATAATATACACAGCGCTGAACATCGTCTGCCATGTTCGGCCCGGAAGCTGAATACTAATCATAGCGACACACGTACGTACACGTACGGTACACACATATACACTTCAATGAACTGCTGTGAACACAAATTTGTTTCATGAATGCGTTGTATTTTTAAACAGTGGAACTGACAATCATAAGTAACAACATACATTTCGAAAAAATACCTAGTCGTATGAAGAAACAACAAATAAGCTTGTATTGTTATGCTCGTTCATGGGCCGCGATGCCCAATAACGGAGTACATTATCAGTAATAATGTACAGCAATGACATCACAAAATTCACTGGAATTGGTAATGCTATAATATAATTGGCAGTAATGTATTAAAGAATTGAGCCATTCAGCTTTTGCTAGCAAAGTTTAAACTCATGAATAGATAATACTTCACAGCCAAACAGCCATAAAATACACAACGGCTATGGTTGTCATGGAGACATATTTGTGTTTTTAGCCCAGGGCTTACGATACAATTACAAGTCTAATTTCATGGGTGGTGGAACCTAACAGTTAACAAATACAATGACCTTGTAAATAGACAATGAACTTCTGTTGCTTTGTAAACATATATTGTACTTTTTTCTTTTCCCTGTGAACTTGTGGCATAGTTTCTCTATGTTGTTCTTGTCCGTACTTGACCTAGAATCTTATCTTCATGACATTGAACTAGCTACACAAATTGCTGTAGTTCATTTTCTGTACGTCTTTGTTATTATGAAAGTTATTATGAAATCTGAATACACAATATTGAATATCTTTAAAGCTGCATTAGCTGTAACTGGGTATTATTTTTTCGGTCAAACAACCAAGAATATATTCACTGAGAATTGTTTTTTGTTGTTGAAAATACCAATAAAAAGACATTGTACATGTCAATTAGAGGTCTATTTTATCTATAAGTAGTACAATAATAAGTTGAAATCGGGATTCATTGGGGTGCTGATTTTGGGTGTGGACCAAAAACTAATTCAACATCAACATTTCACTAAAATATCACAACTTTTCAAATGGCAAATATAGAGATCACAACAGATGCTCCTTGAAAAGTTAGAATTTGCGATATAGCAATGATTCTTTTCATTCCATTCTCCCTATTGCAAGCCACCTGTTTGCAATTCTAACAATGTATCCATCAATAACTTACCAAGTATTGTTTCAGTTTGTCTTCTGCTGTTACTCCTGGTTTGTCTAGCTTGGCAAGGTCTGAATAAAATTGTTCAAGGCATGATTCAATGTCCACAGTGCCTTCTTCAAACTGTTCTCTCATATGGACGGCTCTTTGAAGTTCAGTGCACTTCTTGTCAAGTTGTCTAGTTAAGTCATTGTAAGTGTTATTGATTCTCAACACATCTCCTGAGGAGGTGGCCTGCCCAGTCTCTGCCATATGTGTCTTTTTGACATTAAGAGACTCAATGTCAGGTTGGTGGGTTGCAATCTGGGCTTGGAGGTCCTGTATCACAGGTAAGGGAAAGTGAAAAATAAAATTTTTGAATATTATTGAATTAATCAATACTAGTGAAAAAAATTACTGGTCACAATGGAAAGTGACTTTGTCAGACTATTTGATTACAATGACATTTTTAAAACATAAAATTTATATATAATTCATTCAATTTTTCAAGTTTCTGAAAACTAGTATTACGCAATTTATAGCTCCTATTCCACGATCCAGAATTCAGAATACATGTCAATTTTAAGAAACGCTGATATTTAAAAAGTGACAACATACATGATATTTCTGTAACTGTTCCTGTGCATCGTCAACAGTGTGGCCTACTGGGTTATCTAGTTTCTTGGAAACTTGGACGGCTTCTTTCAACCACTTGTCACATTCAGCAATATCAGCCTCATACTCTCTCCTCTCAGCTAATGCTTTCTCTAATTCTTGTTTCTTTTCATTGGCAGCTACTGCAACTCTGTAAAGTTAAACACATGAACAGAATTAAGATTATTATCAAGAACTGTGTGTATAATTGCTGAATTCAGCAGACAAGAATAAAGATTCAGATTTCCTTATAATTCCTGTTTCCTATGAAAATGAACTAAACTTGTCACCAGTATCTATTTCCGTCCCTTGCTGTATGATATAGAGGTCAAACACCTCATTTTTCAACAGTGTTCGTCATTCTACATCCTTCATTTAATCTTGCCAATGAAAATCACATCAAAGTGTGAAATTTATAAGCTTACTCTAGACTACAAAAGTACACTTACCAACTGAATTTAATTCTTATGACAATGGTCACTATAATACCTATTGTAGTCCAAAATGACATCTTTCCTGTTCTACTCATTTTGACATACCGTGATAATCCCTATCCAAATCCTGTCCACATTTGTTCAAAATTAAATTCCAACTTTGCTACTTACATTCACAATGCTGTAAAATTAGTGAAATGCTTGTAATGCTCACAGAATAACCACAAAACACATTATTGCAGTATTTTCTAATTTCTTTCATATATTTCAGTTGTGAAACTAAAATCAGACAAGATTATTATGATTTGTTTAAATTTCTATCTAAAAGTAGATCCAAAGATTTGATATTCCTTTTGGGTCATTATTTTCAAATATTGCAAACTATTGCAATAGAATTGATAATGCACCTCTAATATATATCCATTCTTTTTTACTCAGCCTGTAAGCATTTATCATCAACAAGGGATTTGGGAAAAATGTTATCCAAAATATATCTACTCACTGGTAAAATTACCAAAAGAAAGAAAATATTTGTATCAAGCATATTTGGTGGAAGGCAATATTTTAGTTATCAATGCATACCTATTGTTTTGATTTTGAAGACTGTCTAGTTGGTCTTGTAGTGTTTGTTTATCCTGGTCGTTCAACTCCGGCAGTATGTCCTGGCCTTGCTTATGTATCGATTCTACCAGATTCTCATAAAATTTGATGTCATTACACACAGACTAGAAAAGGATTGTAAAAATGAAAACAAATTGATTAAGGCATTAAAATGAACATGAAACGTGAAGTGAAAAAACACAACAAATAGTCTCCTTATCACATACAATGTATTGATGGGTCTAGCAATATCTGAAATGGTCTCATATAAGTTTTAGGTCTAAAACACTCAAACTCCATTATTCATTTTGTTGAATTATCTGAAAGTTACCGATCTTCAGTGGTGTCTGAGAGTTAACATCTATATCATTTAAACTCTGAAATATTTTACATTCTTGCAGTTTTTGTCAACACAAATAAAATACCATACCTGGTGTTGTTTGAGTTGTGCTTCAATTCTCTCAATGGGGCAGTTCAATTTGATATTTTCAGAAAGTTTAGCTTCAGCTGGTTTCATCCAGGTGACTACTTTATCAATGTCGCCATGGAGACTCTTTCTCTTCTCCAGCGCATCATCAAGTGTGTGAAGTTTCTCCTGACATCTTCTGTTGAGCTTTTCAAACCTATACTGTGTGTCTATGATAAATGAATAGAACATCCATATTACTGTCACATCTTTCTATTCAGACATCTTGTCAAATTTTATGACATGTACCAGTACTCTAATACAACAGTTTTGTTTTATGATGTTCACACTACATCTGTTTCTAGTTCAAACTGACTAGCTTCAAGGGTATTTACAATTGCACACAGGAGAATTACTCAAACTTGATTTTTTCACAATGTTGTTTAAAATTAAGGACACTGCATGTACCAGTACAGACTATAATATTGATCAGAACAAACTGATGCCGTAAAACTCAAGGAGAGACACATAAAACACTTACAAGAACAAACTAATTTTCTTTTTAATAATTCCACCTATAAATAAATTTTCAACAGTTTTTGTGGATCCAACAAAAAACTGCCTTGGCCACTAAACCACCCCTACTGGCAGGATCTCACTTGTTTGTTCACCTCAATTGTAACATAAACCTGCCCCTATTCTCGGCCTCTCCTGTACTTGGGTCCACACTATTCTTACCAATCTTTTCTACCTGACTGACCTCCGACAAAACCATAAAAATGTCTATTGTTATCTACACAATACAGACATACAGACATTGAATAACAATGAGAAAACATTTCTCAGTCCTCACTAAGTTGCTATGTGATATGTCAAATGATAGAATTTGTCTTCATTTTACCTTGTAGTTCTTTTTCTAATGAATGTTGGTCATCTTCACTGCCATCTACCAGGACAAGTCTTCCTAGAGACAGTGTTTCTAGTACATTTGGTTTGTTTTCTTCTACGTCTTTTGCCAAGGCCTATGAAGAGAACACAAATATTGACCTAAATACAGTACTTAGATGAGATTTGACAAATATTTGTTAAAAGGTCAAGACCTACAACTTCATAATGAAATAATTGGTTGGAAATCCTTACAAAGACGTTCTTTCATTACACCATACTGCGTTCACCAAATATCTTCTCTTGTCTAAATAACATTGCCATGGTAAACACTGCAAAGTCTGAATCCTCATAACAACACAAATTGTGATAATTCAGAAGTTATTGACTTACAATGACATGGCATCTGATACTGGAAAACACATACGTACAAAAACAACAAAGGAAGCTTTTAAGCAGTCTTCAGATTTCTGACACGAGTAAACCAATACACCTTGTTAACTTGATGAAAATAATCTGTAGTCTCACCCTACGGCTTCTGATTATTGTTGGTGTATGCACTTATACAACATACAACACAAAGGACAGTGAATCCAATCAAACGTACTTATGAGAACAGCAGGACTTTTGACAAAATTCTGGACAAAGAAGTTGCATAGAAGTTTTCAATAACAAATAAATGATTTAGGTTTTACTTTGCGGCAAAATGTCCTTAGATGACTTTAAAATTAAAAGGGGTTAGCAGATACTTAACACTGTCAGACATCAAACATACTTTTACAGTATAGTTTTACAACATCGAAATGTTCAAGTTTCAGATTTTTTTTTCACCTCAACAGATTCTCAATGCTTCTGGCCTACCTTAATGTCTTCAATCTGTTTCTCTACATCGGCAACTTGTAATCTTGGTGCTTCATCTGCCAGAATGGTTGGTTCAACTTCGTCCATCCAATCATGACATTCTTGTCGTCTTTCATGGAACTGTTGTCTGTCACTGACACTTTTACCCAAACTTTTCTTCCTGTTTGTGGCAAGTTCTTCAACCAGCATGAGTTGTTTTTGGACATTCTGCATCTGTCGCTGGACATGCTCTCTTTCTCCTCGACTCAAACCTCGGAGGATAGCATCACCCTGTCCACTGATATTGTCAACCAAGGCTCGCCTGTCTTCTATCTCTGTGATTATTGCCTATGTAGTAAAAACAAAATAACATCATTGTTATGAAATTTGGTAATATTTGCAAGCTGCTCCTAAATGATACATTGTCATCACTGTCCTTGTCGGAGTCATTGTCTCTGCCACTGCCACTGTCACTGCCACAACAACAACAACAACAACAACAACAACAACAACAACCACCACCACCACCACCACCACCACCACCACCACCACCACCACCATGCATCATCACACCATCATCATAATCACCATCACCACTACCATCACAACTATCATAACCACCTTAACCACCAGCATCACTACAACCACCACCACAACAACCACCACCACCACCACCACCACCACCATCATCATCATCACCCTAGCTCAGCTCCCCTCCCCTCGTTAGTATCACACACTAAGTACAACACACAGTACAAATATCATGAAATAGAACACTAAATAAGACGCTGACAATCAAACAAAGAAACAGTTTGATGTAAGGATTCTACAAAGCATTTCAAAAATGATAAATTCAATGTGTTCTGGCCACCTGTCAGAAAATACCTGATTTTCCTCTAACATTACACTTCCCCATCTAACAAATGGATTCCTAAAATTGTTAACCAAGCCAAACTTATTTAGTTTCACATACTGTTCATCAGACAAGACATTACTGCCTGCGGGCTAGCCCTATTATTAGCAATTATAGTCACTACTATAAATACCTAGTTATAGGCACAGAAGTGAATTTATCATCTAACTAAACTTTTATGACATTTTTCATCAGAAATTACCCTATGGTATATGTATCAAGTCTTTTCACTAACTCTGAAGTTAGTAAAAGTCTATAAAAGTACCAACCCACCCACCCACCCCAGCCTTGGTCTCTTTAATATACAACACTAGTACCTTGAGGTCTTACATCTACAGAAAATAGTATAATTTGTTCATGAATTAGTCACAGAAAGAGCTTTTCTGAAACTGAATGAATATACTTTGATCATTTGGTGTTGCCAATAAAGAGTTTACTAGATAAGTAAACAAACTGTTTTGATGGGTTCTTGGCTTTTGTAGATCACTTCACTCTTTCATGCTCATTAATTCTTAACAAAAGAAATGTAGTAGACCATGACCACTACAGAGACACCTTAATTCAACTACTTTGATGTTGACTTCTATTGACCTCTGGGGCTTAGAGTTCAGACATCTACACCACAGTACCACTAACTCTGCCACTAAGATTACTTCCAAAATGAATTTACATACTGTATTACACATTGTTATAGGAATGTAATTGGTATTGGTACATTTTGAATTATTTTCTAATGATTTATTGTCAAAGTTACTTAACATTGGTAAGCCATGGGGTAAAATAATTTAAATATCAGTCCCTAATTCTGAGGGGCTTACAATAAAGGGTGTGAATATAGTGTAATACTACAGCTAAAATTAATCACAGCCAACACCTGTATTTTCTGTAGATAATTTCATGTCACCTCAACTAAAGACCAAACGTCTTGAAAACAGACTTACATAATGTTGTTCTAGTTGTGACTGGGCATCTTCTATAGCAGGACTGAGTGGGTAATGTGATGTAATGTTACGTTCTGTGCTGCCAAGCCATCCTAGGAAATCTTGTACACGTTCAACTAAAGTATTGTAATCCAACAGCACCACTTCAATAGCTTTCACCCTTCGTCCTCCTCTATCATATAGACTGTCATACCGATCTTGGACTTGTCTGTTGGAAAAAATAAACAGAAAAACAGGATTTAGGTACATATAGTGAGATTTTACTATATCAATCACAGCTTTCAATATGAAACTTTACAAGTCATTAAAACCTGTAAGTTGTAAGGGTCACTTGTAAAGTAATAGACAGATTGAAAGGGTATTTTATAGATACATAAACAGCTTCATTCTATATGCAGTGAGTTTGTCAAATCAAGCATTTTGGCAGCCTATATATTGTTTTGTGGACACGTTGAGTTTGGAATACCAAATCTATTCAATCATTTTATAGATAAATAAATCAATTGCTGTGACTAAACTCAATGTGACTACACCCTGCACACTACACTAGAGAATTCCTATGATGAGTAAAGAATATACCTACTGACTTGCAAAATAGAATAATGGTTAGATGGAGAATCTAGAACATTGGTATATAATCTATCATCAACAACCACCTGTTGCCTATCAACTTATCACCTATCAAATAACCTGACAATTCATGAATGTCAAAATGTCAAAAGTTATCATGCAGGTGACTCTAATTTCTCTACAGAGACGTACAGTAAAGGGAAAGAGTTAAGCTCCACAAATAGCCGGGGACAGGTACTGACACCTAGAATTACACACTCAATTAAAAGCAAGGAATTCAGAAAATAACTTCCGTCTCATGATTTATTCGGACAGTGACCACTGCTGATTTCTGATGAACAGAGAAGGTTTGGAACAAAAAGTCTCATATCTACATATTTGAAGCAATGATCATTGCTATACCAAGTACATTTTAATTCACTCTGAATGTAATTCTATACTTCTCCTCTAGGTCCTACGTAAAAGACAATAATGCAATATTGATTTCTAAGGTCACACTAGATGAAAGTAACACCTGGTACCTACAACTGCCAAAAGAACAGTAGGGCATTCTTAACCACTGAATACAATATGTTATCAAGTTCTTGGGTCTCTTGGTCTGTAAATGATATCATACATAACAAAGGTACAAAGAAAACCGTGGGTACTTCTACACTATACATCAATATTGGATTACCCATTTCTCAGGTCCCCCGTGGGCCGAAAAATAATAGCTTATATTTATAAAGATGGTAAATAACCATGTACTTGTTGTACACCAATCATAGGAGAAGGTAATTTAGAACTTTCGCTTTGTTATTGTCAACTTTTGTTCTTTGTAGCAGAAAAAAACAATAAGAAGGGGCCTTGACAGAGCTAAGGTACATCATGAGCCACAAGGGAGGAGAACTGATGTGTGACGATAACTTGAAGGTATTCAGAGAGTACCAGGAGAACAATACCAAGACACCTTGACAGAGCTAAGGTACATCATGAGCTGAGAGGGATAGGAACTGATGTGTGACAGTATTACTTGAGGGTGTTCCAAGAGTCAAAATTGCAGAAGTATCAACATTTCATGTACAGGATATTACATCTTACAAAACTGAATTCTGCTTTCACACCAAACATGACCACTCTTTCAAAATGAAAGAGATGCATATGAAATGATTGTTTAAGATTTTCTCAACTAGACCCAATTTTGGTACTTGATGTCAAGCTGTGATTTACTGATCTAAATGTTGTGTCACAAGCCTTTACAAATAGTATATTGTCAGACTCAAAAAAAAAAGGTGTGGAGCAACAATCAAGAGGTTGTCAAAATGTTTTAAGGAGTGAACGTATGACTAAAAAGCATTGGTGTTGTTTACTAAATGTTCCTGACAAATAGCCTTCTTCGATACCACTTCTCTTAATTTGGTGGGGTGAACTGCAGCAATGCTACAGAAAGTGTTCTCCTCTGAACTACAGTATTATACAAAGACAAAATCTGAGTATCCTCTTGATGAAATGAGAATCACACTCCAAACCCACTTTGAGCACAAATAGTACCAAAATAGCCACCAGACAGACCTAAAATCCTCTTGTCTTGGTCACTAACTTGTAACTAGCAGAAGGTGTTTATATTGAGGTGTTACTATTATCTGACAACTCTTCTGATGATAAATTCTAAGAACACTGATGGATATAGTAATTAGACAACAAGAAATGTAAGAGAGGAGTTTGTCTACAGTCTAGGTATTTTGTTAATTCTCTTAAACTTTAAGAGTTTGATAGAAGTACACATATTAAAGAGGAGGATGAGAACAATGGTAAAATTTGTACAGTTTCTGAAGAATTTAACTGGTGAAAGGAATCTTAGTAGTAAACTTGGCATGTTTGACCCCTAACAACCTACCACAGGCATAGAGAAACCATCACATAATTACATTTTTAAATACAGTATATTTACACAAGGCACAATAAAACTAATATATGTCAATATGAGTAAAGCCATAGACAGTGGAGATTGTCTATGGTAAAACAGTCAAAAGTCTTGACAAGTTCAAAGTCAATATTGGTATACTTCTATTTAGTTTTTTTTTGTTTATATTGACCCAAACACTTGACTTACAAGTAACCTTGAAGTTAATATATTTGCATTTCTGTTTGCTTTGTCAATTTCAATAGAAAGTGAAATGGTTTTGTTAGTATTGTAAAATTATCGCCAATAAACATCATATTGTGGTATGAAGGCAAACCTTTAACTATGGTGATATACAGGAACTATGGAATCCAGGTAACTTGCCTACACACAACACATACTTGGCAGTTGTTATGCTACTTGTACAGTTAGGGTATGGTAGCTACAGGAGTTGTTTTCTACAGTCATGTTTTGAAAACTGAAAACTGATTCGAACTATAACACTACCTGATTTACACAATTATGTTAGTTTCTGAATCAAACTATCGGTAATATGACAGACTTCAACTTTTGGTATTAACAATTGTGATTTCAAATATGCTGAAAATAACTTTGATTTAAGTTTTATCTGATTATCAGATAGTGCAGATATGGTAGCCTAGAATCCACTGGTGTGGTAACTATCCAAGTTTATGTTTACAACTACATTGCATTCCCAGGATCTAGAACAAACTCAAATTTTCTGCTTTTGCAACAAGTAGTAATATTTGTTGGTGTAGCGAAGGAAGAAGAATGTGTGTTAGAGTAAGACTGATGAAATGAGTATACTGGACTATCTAATAATGATGGTATGTGAGTTAATGTAATGTAACCAAATTTTAAGAATACAAGTTTATGTAGTCAATGACTTGGAATGCTGTTAGTGAAGCCAACAGGATTGGAATGTATTAGCATAGCCTAATAATAAGGGGGAGGGGGGGGGGGGGTATTAACCCTCATGAAGTTTATTTATGATGGCAAAATTAGTTCTTTTTACTCATTAACTCAGTTACTGTGGCATATGAGTATCTTCTATTTGCTGTATCATCAGATTATCACAACTTGGTAATTTACTAAGCCTAAATAAAAGATTAGTTCTTGACTACAGAAGACCTCTGAGATATCATGCTAAGGTGAATGCTTACTACAAATCAATGATAAAACAAATAAAGAACTCAAATAAATCTTGTAACATATACAACAATACTATTATGAAATTAAACATTATTTGTCCATAAATTTCCAATTTACAACTTATGGCTGACAACTTCTCTATGTTAGTTTGGTCCCAAAACTGTCATGTAAATGAGATGGAAAGGTTTAAAGTGTCTTGTAATGCTGTATGGTCCTCAGCTTCTTGGTGAATTAACTTTAGCCTTCACAATTCTCAGTAAAAGAGAACTTACTGAATGCCAATGGTAGAGGAAAATATAAATGAACAGTTATGTTGCAGACAAATTAGGAGATTGGACAATGAATTCAGATCAAAGGTTTTTTGTTTATCTTTTGTCATATCTCTCTTAAACATGCAGCTCCCTGGAAATGACCCTATCCTTTGCCCTTCTCTGCAACCTGGCTTGTTTTTAATTGTTGGGGGTTCGTCCCCAATCATCCATCAAAGATGACATCGATGACACATCTGCTGACAATACTGAGTTAATATTGACAAAATCACATCAGGGGTAAAGAGAGATCTTAAGATTTGATGAAGGGTAGCACTTAGACTAACATCAGGGGTGAAAAAGAAGGATTAAAAATTGACAAGTTTACCTGAGATGCTCCTCCACGATAGCTCTATCATGGCTACCGCAGTACGTACACAGTTGTTCTCCAGTTGAATGCAGGCTATCTACACTCTCCTTAGCACTGCTCAGTTCACCCGACAGCCTCTGTAAAACGGAACACAGATTTTAAAACTCTGTTATTTATAAAGTAGTTTAAAAGAAAACTGTGCCTACAAGACAATCCATAGTTAACAAACCCTTGACAAAACGGAACATCTAAATGAGTCATTGAAATAAGCTGATTTGTGAGTGGCCTCACGCCATACAAACTGTGGAATGTATACTGACCACAAATCATTCTCACCATCAATTCACTGAGTGAAGAGGAATCCATTAGGCTGAGGTTGCCATTTCCTTTTCATCAAAGAAAAAGTCAAACGGGGAAACTTTCCTTTCAAAATCAGTACAACTATTTTATGCTAGCAGCAATATTTACGCTTTATGAGCCATGCCCACACATATAATGTACCATCTCAGAATATCTAAACATCAATCTGTCTTACAACTTCAATAGTACAAGAAATTGTGAAGTGCTAGTGGTCAAATGAAAATGTGTACTTTCTTTACGCTAACATCAAAATGCACTGAAGCTATTTTCAAAATTGGAAAAATAGATCAACTAAACACTTTGAGGTATAGCTGTGTTCTTTACACCGTTGAAAAGTTTAATCTGTGTTCTTTTTCAATATTGCCTTTGCAACCAATTGGACTGCAGGTTAAAACAGCCTAAAATCTATGCTTTATGGTCTATGCTTTAGGACATGTCAAGGAAAACATGGACACTAGCTAGTTATAATAGAAAGTAATGTTGTACAAGAATCAACAAAGATATACTCAAGATTGATTTGCATATTTACATTTACTCTATTTGCCAATTTTGACCAAATTTTTACCTTGAATAGCTATACTCTCGCAGTATTTACATTTCTACAATTTTCTGGTATTTTGGGATTTTACGACACATTTTCCACATTCCTAAAATTACAATTATATCCAAGCAACCAGCCTAACAATTGTAGGTAATACAGAAGTGACACACCTCCAAACACAAAGTCTGAAAGAATCAACAGCTACTCCAGAAACCTTTAACTACTACAGGATGTTTTTTCAACTCATCCCTCAAGGATCTACCGGCAGACATTGTAAAATAACAGGTGAAAGAACCAACAAAAACAATAGCACAATGTATAGTCCATCACTCTATCTACTTACATGTCAATGGGTGCAACCAGAAACAAACAAAGGTGTTTGAAAAGAACAATTACAACCTTGTAGCCAGGTTAAATAGTGGAAAATAGACAAAATAGACTTGAAGATTAAATGATGGTATAGGTAAAGACCAAGTGTATTCACATTGTTCACTTGACCTAACACTTCTATTGTACACTACCAACTTCTAATCTTTAAAGTAACAGCCTCTTTTCAAAGGGACACCTTTCTCTTTAATTACACCATTTCCCCTGGAGTTAACACTACTGTATGTGTTTTGAACCCTCAGGGTACGTAGACTTAGGATGCTCATTTGAAAGATTTTATCAGTGGGTGTGATAATTAAAATCGAACATATAACATAGAAGTAGTCACAAACAATAATATATACTATAAGCCACAGCATGAAAAGTTCTGCATTGGTATATTTACCAATATCGTTGACAGGCTCTGATATTTTTTTGACAAGACCACTGGCAAAGTGCCAACAACTAGCCTGATCTTTAACTCTAAGGTTGTCACACACTTGTAGACGTACGGAAATCACCATTTTAATATATGAGAATACGATATCTGTAGTTTACATGGTTACCATAGCAACTGAACAGCAGTTCCTCCCCACTACACAATATAGAGATTTCTTGTCACAGAATTATAATCTGAAAAACAACAACTAAAATCTAACAGATTAAAGGTTTGAGATTTGTTATGACCTTTCAACCTCAATGTGAACATTTACCTTAGCATCTAGTTTGTGACTTGTAAATTATATTTTTATGATACTTTTTTTCCCCTACTTTTTACACGGTTTTTTAAATTATAAACAACTCACTTCAGCTTCACTTTGAGAATCATGATACCCTGACTCATGTAGACGTGGACTTTCAGGTTCATCATCATGACTTTCTGATTTCTTTTTCTCATCCAACCATTTTTGTAACCTTTTGGTATCCCTCCTTCTCTTGGAAGGTGATTTTTTCTTGTTTCCACCCCTCCCTCCAGCAATCTGAAGGGCATCATTAGACTCATAAAACTCTGGGGTTGATGCACGCCCGGGATCAGTGATTTGCTCCCATGTTAACACAAGTCGTTTGATTTCACTGGTTCTGGTTGTTTGGACTTTCCACTGCAACTCATAGTTAGAATAGTCCATGCAATTCAGAATGCTGGCAACTTCTTCCGGCACGTCCAGCGAAGCCATCGTCTTGGTTTCCTTTATTTGACCTTCTACTACACCGTCTACATGGCTGAGGTCTTCAAGTTAGTAAGTCCGTGTGTACTGTGGGCCATGTCGGTATGCATCTTTATTTAAACAGCTCCTGACTGGGTATGAGCCAACTCACAAAGTAGGCTATATATCTGTCACCTTCCACCGTATTCACGTCACACATCAAATCAGTGACTACATGACAAAGGCTATTGTACTGACCCCTTGAACACAGGTATTTGTACTCCAATATACACACAATCTCCCCTCTACTCCACTACTGGTATAGCTAAGATTAGACTATACCTGTTGGCAGGCTAGCTGCTTGTTTAATTTTTACACTGCTTACTCAGTTAATGATCTACAACTTGTTTAGCAAACAAGTCATTTAAATAATTTGTTTTACAGTTGGCAATAACCTTGTAAACAGTTATAAAATACTACGATGATTCCACACATACACACTAAGACACAGTTGAAAGTGATTGCCAGTAAACAATACATTTTGTGTTTACAAAGGTAACAATGGGAAACGAGAAAGGTATTGTTAGAAGGGTACGTGCGTGCCATTGGTTGAATACAGTACTGAGCTATTTTGTAACAAAGGGGCGGGGCTCTCTCAGGTGAAATATGACCACAGTGTCAGCCATTTTTAAAGGGACACTACAACCACTTTATTATGCATGAAGAAATACAATTATAACATTGTAAGCACTTTGATAACATAGTTTTATCAACAATTTTCTTGCATCACTAATTAATCAATGATTAGAAATTAGAAAGGAAACACAGAACAGTTAAGATTTTTTTGAAAATTTGAACAAGAAGTACGATAAATGTTTTAACCTGTACAGTAATGTATCATTAACAAAATGTTATTTTGCTGGTGATCTATTTATGGAACAAAGATGTATGAATTGTATCATGTTTTTTTTTAAATTTCTCAGAAAATATGAAATTTTCTATTAAAAAATATTTAAAACATTATGCCCAAACATGTGGTATTGTTGAAATGGTGACAAGTAGCGTACCAACCTGAGGGCATGTTGTTATGGACAAGTTACAGCAAGGATGGGTAATGAGCCATAACATAATTACTCAATCTATCTGTAGCATCAACAACAAGATTACAAAGCTACAACAATAAATTACTGATATTAACATTCTGTTTGATTTATCAACTATTCATCATCTGTATTCCTTATCTACAATTTGATTTTCTTTAAAACTGAGATGATGTAAAACCAAAGGTTCATTTATACCTCCATCAATATTATCACTACTCTGATGAAGTAAGTAATAGTTAATACATTACAAACTTGTAATGTTGACTCAAGTATCTCTGATTTGTAAACAGACCACTGTTGGTACATATAAATTGTCACGTCATTCAATACAAGTTGTAAAACATACTAAAAAGACATTTGTTTGGAAGGTAATTTTCTATTTAAATGTAAACAAGCACCCTTAAATAATCAATATCACACTATGTGTTTTAGATTAGAACAAAAAAGAAAACTCAGAGATGACGCTACATTGATTTTCGCGTACACAAGCTTCTGGTCTTTTCTCAAACTTTCTGGTCATAGAGGGCGCACCTCAAGGAGAGAAAGTAATTTGAGGGAAGATACAAACCAGTGTTCCCCATACCATTAACATGACCACTATCAATTTTTCTCTGATTTCAAGTCAACAAAGTAACAGAAAGAAAGGTTTTTTGTCATTTTTATATTGTAAAACTGAATAGATTCCCTTGCCTACTTTGCTATCACAACAACCAAATTCTTCAGAATACTTTACATTACTGTTATTGAGGCAGTGTGGGTATGTTGGATTTCTCTTTATACACCAAGAGTATAGCAATATGTAGTCAGTGTAGATATATTGTTGTAGGTATGTAAAAATGTAATAAAACAAATATCTAATCATCAATATATCATAATTCAGAATAAGGTTTGTGATTTATAATTCAAACCTATATTTGTTTTATGAGCCTTTGAAAATCACCCATAAATAATTTCATGTACCTCTTCTGTGGACTTTTTTCTGATGTCTAGCAGTGGTCTGGTCAACACAACACCCAAAGTAAGCTAATGATTAGACACATCACCATCCACAAACAACAACTAAATTTCAGTACAATACAAAGTTACACCCATTAACTTAGACTGAACCTTTGCACAGATGAGCTTTCATCAAAAACAACAACATTCTATAGATAGACATGGACATTTTAGTAAATTATTCTTCCATAACTAAATACAGGTTTTACTCAGCAATAGAGAAGAAACAAGTGTCACCAAACAGCACCCTGGGGACCAGTGGACACCACAAAGGTCACCATTTTGTCCTTAGGCATTCTTCTTGATCATAATTCAAACAGTATCCTCGCGTTAAAAGTCACCTGGGAGGACAATTGAATGAGTTGACTAACAGCAACACCTTCACAAAAAACAATGAAGTCATGTCTATAACTATTGCATCATGTCAAAGACAGCAACAATGTAACACAAGACAACATTCACAATAAAGTTACGTGATCTCACGAATATTACTGTCATTAAAGAGCAATTCAATGTATGACAACATGGGGTTAAGACAGAGAGACTCAATCAACATGTACAATCTTGTTGCATGATTTAGCCCACATCCTTTTTGACTCATAAATGTTCACCATTTAACTGATATATATTTCATGGATACTGGAACACTGTCTGTAACGAGATCAAAAACCAATTGCCCCCCTTTATTCTTTATCATTGTGATAGAATCAAACTGGTTGAGGTTACAAGGAATACAATGCATGGGGTCACTGTTGTTGTCTGACATTGTACAACACACAGTTGAATTTTTGTTGACAACACTGTGACACTCATGAACTAAGTTAGAAAAAAAAATCATCAGATTTATCTGTCATCCAATGTAAATTTCTATCGTGAGCGTACTGCCATTCTGTACTTTTGATGGAGTTTCTGTATGCACTACACATACTCTGATCAAGCCTTTAAGAACGCATGACTGAATATGCACTTCTCTATACAAATAGATTGACTTACTTTCTTACGTTTAAAGAACTTTCTGGATTTATGTTGGTGGTGGTGATGATGGTGATGTGCTGGAGGTCCTCCTTTAGAATTGTCTGCCCCCATTACTCATTGTGTATGACACACATAATGATGATAGCTCACATCAAACTATAATATCACATTACGTGAAGTTGTGTCAAGAACTGTAGAAACCCCTCATGTCATTTGCCATTAAATTACAGAATAGTACTCACAGCAGGCAGAAATTCAAAAGAATGAAAGACAGAGATTTAAATAACAATTCCATAAGGACCTTTTGTTCATTTCAAAAGTGATCAATAAAAAGTTCTTCCTTCTCGCAAACAGAGCAGGTCAATTTCTTTTGATAGGAATGTGACCCAACTTTTGTCTATCAATTGCTATCTGTTATTGTAGTGACAAACCCATGAAACACTTTCACCCAGACATTTGCCAACTGTCTGGGTTTTCACAGTTTGGGAGTTGTAAGTCCGATTAGCCATTGCGAGGTATTAGCCATGCAGGCATTGCAATAATCAGCCTTTACAAACAGACAACGCGGATATTTTAAGCCTTTAAAAATAACTTTATTGACAATGTCTCCAGGATCAGGCTAACCTTTCTGATTGAGTTTTTCCATCATGTTCTACAACATAACGATTCTGAAATCACTGAAATTTGATGACCGAGAAAGTGTTTGGTACACTGCAGAAAACAGTACAAGGCATAGATTGTATGGGGTATTATTACACCTCTAAGGTCCTGTATCTATGGGCAATAATAAAAGCAATCCAACTATTTACAGTCTGCCATGATCCCATCCCAAGGGCTCCAACAATATCAAGCTTCATGCCTATCTTACTCATTGGACACTTACTTCCAAAGTTTCAGCAATACTGATTGCTATCAATGATCTCTGTAAGATAAAATCTACCTATACCTTCACAAATTTGTCAACTTGCCAAACTTAAATAGCAATGTGGATTTTATCCCCTACCTGATGTATATCTAGGGTTTATAAATGTGTGTCTAAAATGACACAGAGGTCATCAAAATTGTAGACTTTGCCACCTGACAAGGGAAGTAGAAATTGTTGTGTTTCTATGCATTCAATGATTTAACTTTGTTTTTAAGTCAACATTCCACTTTACCAAAACAATAACTTCAAGATGTTACTGCTTTGTCTTATTAAAAGAAGTTTGATTGGCAAGATACCATGAAATGACAGAAAAGTTATATGTCATAATCTAAGATATACAGTTTATGTATATGTAATCTAACTGGGTCAACAAGACAATGAATTATTCTGCAAAAATTTTCCTAAATGATTTCTGTTAGACTTCCAACTTATCTCACACCTGTGTTTTGTTGCTATTAAATTATAATTGTGCTAATGATCCAAATGCAGTAAGTACAAAATCCTTCCACTTTAAAACCTCCCTAACGTCATGAAATACTAAGTTTCAATAGTTGACATTTAAATTCAAGGCCCAGATAACTACGTGGAGTAGGTTTTTGGACTCAGGCCAAACGGCATGACGTAGCGAGAAACTTGTACACAGGACTGACAACAGACACATGGTGTTATATTGATACTGTTACATTAAAATCAAGATAAACATATCGACTGCAGGGAATCATCGTTTTGAAACACACAACTTTTACAGTCTTTCAAATCAAATTTGACAGTCTTTCAAATCAATAGGTCAATCTTTAGAAATCACCCAAGGATATCTTAACACTTCACTTTCAAGTATTGATAAAAAGAAATAGCCAACTTACTATTTTTTGACCCATTTAAAACTGTCACATGGAAGTCATAAATTCTAATCAACTGAATTTAAAAACTCAGATTCTGACAATCATAAACTTTGGAATCACTGGTTTGTCAAAAGTAAGTATATACTTTTGAGTGACGGATGAAATTACAACATCTACATGGTATGTACTAAAACTTGATCTAATTTCTCAAGTTCAAATTATAGGAAGTACTTTAAAAACATCACACTTGGCCAAGCTACAATCATCACAGAATTTGACAGAACATTGAAAACAGTTGACAAAATCTATACAGTTGAATTATTTATAACTTAAGCTAAAGTTAAACTTTTGAGCAAAGTATAAGTTGTTATCACTATGTTTTAACCAATTGGTATGACTGCAATATATTTGCAAAAATAAGTGCACACAGAGATTGACCATGTCACTAAAGTTAGGCATATCTCTAAATTTATATACTTTTGAGTACAGTATGATGTATATCAGATGTTGACAAAACATAGACACATAGATATACATCTCTAACATAGACCTAGACTTTACAAAACCTTCCAACCCAACAATGGTCTTAAATGACATCTCTAACATAGACCCAGACTTTACAAAACCTTCCAACCCAACAATGGTCTTAAATGACATCTCTAACATAGACCCAGATTTTACCAAACCCTCCAACACAAGAATGGTCTTACAGAGTAAGATCTCCACCACACCTGCTTTGATTTGAGATCAGACATTCCATACATATCTACATTGCTATTCTCACCATATACCTCCACATATTGATAACACCACAATTCTAAGTTTGCCTACTTGGCAAAAATTACACCTCCACAATTCACACTCATTAATAGAGCTGTCATGTTCAAAGACCATCGCATTTCAAGTGTTTCTATTCATAGCATTTCAACATTGTCAGAATATTTTGTAACATTGAAAGGTTAAACCTTGCACTTCAGATAGACCTATTTGTTGTAAAGTACTATCGTTAAAGCTATCAGGGAGGAAGTTATGTATCTGTGGTAATTTAGTACCACTGTGTAGTTATCAATGACAGTGTTAACTTAGTGCTTCAGATGAACCTCTTTGTGGTAAGTATCATGACAGATCCATCAGTACTATGGGTGGGATCAATCAATCAATCAATCAATCAATCATTTCAATTGATAATAAGTCTCTGTCAACTTATACTGTGAAAGGAAATCACTATCAAAATGTGTATGTACAGATCTCCTGTGATTTGATCACACCAAGAATTCAACCAATCACAGTGTGTTCATCACATGACAACAATTGCTACGTGATCACTTCAACACAGATCTGATAAAGACTGTTACATACACACAAACAAACTTTAACAAGGGCACAAAGTTTATACGTAATGATTCTTAATTGCACAAAGTGTACTTGTAGTGGCCAAATAGAGGATTAACACATAGGACAAACTGGTTTTGTTAGAAAAAACACATCACCTTCATTCTGATATACATGTAACTATTCAGTTTAATAAACATCAGAATCAAATGTCTACACAACACAGCGTGAACACAATTTTTCACATAAAATATCCGTACAACTGTAGTCCAAAACAACCTCTGATGAAAAATTAGCATTTCATCCTCAAGTATGCATACTGCCAAAGATGGTCAATTCACCATTAGATTTCCAACTTGTTGCTACTTTTCCTCTCCTTCACACCATATCCACACACATGTAAAATATCATCTCTAAACCTACCTTGGCCTTTTCAAGTTTCAAATCAGTTGGGGTGTCTTCATCTCTTTCTAGTGCCTCTAATTCTCTGGCCATCTTTTGTAGGAAATCATCCACTTCAGTAGACAGTGCATCATACTTCTCTGTTTGTATCAATTCTTCCTTTCTTTTCTCTGTCTGTTTGTCAGCCTTTCTGCTCAGTTCATCAAGTTTCTCAGCAAAAGCCTCAAGTTCAGGATCAGTAGTTGGGGTCAGAGCAGAGTGTTTGTCCTGGAGTTCAGTAACAGCTGATTTCTTACCATGCAGCTGAATGGCAAGATCCTGGAAAGGCAAAATAATATGTGAAAGGTTTTCATTTGTCATCAAATACTTTGTTTGGTGACATTCTCTGACAATCAAAGGAAGTAAAAGGTGACAAATTAGTCAAATACTTGACATTATAAATTTTGGTTTAATGAAAAGTTTACACCACTCTCTCAATATTAGCCAACAAGTAATGAATAAAATGCATACAAAATATTACCACATAACTGAAATCAAAATTGAAACCACGTCACAACGGATAGTTTGGAACAAGATAAGCAAAATAAATTGTTCTTGTACATGAATGATATTGAAAGGAAATTCCTCATCTTATAATATTTCAGATATGAATGGAAATCTATTATTATAAAAGAGGCTTTACAACATATTCTCAAAATAAACAGTGTCCAACTAAACAGATTTCATCATTGAAATAAATGTCATATATACCTGTACATCAGCTGCATGTGTTCTAGCAGTACTAACTGTAGTATTACCAGGACGTTTCATTTCAGATTCAACAGCCTCCTCAGCATTCTGTAACCAGGATCTCAAGTCTGCCTTTGCTTTGTCAAAATCTTCCCATTTCTTGATGGATTCTTGCAGACTATCAACTCTTACATCAACCTGTATGAATGATATACAGATCTGATTTTGTAAAGTGTATAGAGGATAAAGTACATGAAGAGAGATATTCTACAATCTGATGGGTTTTTCTCAACTTTGAAGATTTTTCTAGTTATACTTTTTTCATATTTTATCTAATCTGTTTTCTAGACTTCATTAATACTTTGCAAACACATGTTGCTGTATTTTATTTCTTTGAAACACCCATGAAAAAATTTACAATATATCACATGTTGTATTTTGCATGTCAAGCCAGATCAACATCGGTATGGACATCACTATGTATACTATTGTTATAGGCCATTGCTTTGGACTTTATAGTTGCTTCATCATACACACATCTACAAAGATAAAATCCTCCTCACACAGCCTTAATTTTTGAAATACTTGTACTGTCATACCCGGTATATACATTTCACAAGTTGTATAAGCTAACAGCAGTAATTTGACCCAACAAACCTTTTCAGAGACATCAACAAGCTTATTGTCAACTTCATCAGCTAGTTGTGCAATGGCAGAGTCACTCATATCTTTACCATCAGTTACATCAGCACTAACTGCGGCACCATCCAACATCTGTCTGTGTACGACAGCTTTATCTTGTATACCCTATAGGGCGGAATCACAATAGAAAGGTTAAAATTGCAGATGAACTACATTAATCAACTGGGATTAGCAAAATATGCTGAAATACATGATACATCTACAGACTGTTTTGTCTATACTTCATCATCAATCACTGTAATATAATAAATTATTTGTACACAATCTTGTTACATTTCAGAGAAATTGGACACCACAGAACATTTCTTCTGATTTTCACTTTTGTCAGCGTCGTTGGACAGAGATGATATTTTCACACCTGCTTGTCTGTCTTTTTGTTTGCCTATCTCAAAAACTTACAGGAGCATTTTTAGATGAAACTTTATGGAAAGATTGACTAGGGTTAGATTTTGCTGGAGGTCCTATTCCAGATCTTGATTTTAGTGAAGCCATGGCAAACTAGCATCCTTGAGGGCGCCCTTCTATGAGTAATACTGCAACTGGCTTATTAATTGGCATAGTGAGATATATATGCACTTGACTGAATGCTCTCTATGTCACTCAGCCTGAATGCACTCATTCAGAAAGTGCAGTGAACTTGTTTTATTCAAAATATATCAGCTGTAACAATAGTGAAAATCTCCAAATTTCCACCAGATGTGTGATATAAATTTGGAAGACAGAGATTCAAAGTTTTTGTACTCATTTACTCTGAAGGCAGAGATCTAAACACCAATAGTCCACCTTACCTGGTACCGATGTAACTGTTGCTGGGCGTCAGTCAAACTTTGTAGTTTTACTTCACCACTGTCAACAAGGACACCATCCACTTGATCCAACCACACCCTGCATTCTTCCAAGGCATCCCTATATGCCATGTGTTTATGAAGGGATTCCTCCAATCGTTTCTGAATCTGTTTAGCAGTGTTGTTTACTGCCCCATAACTTTCTCTCATGTTGGCTAGCTGAGACTCCACTTGCTTGGCAAGTTTGGGAGAACCTTGGTTGATCTCAAGGAGATGCTTGCCTTTAGCATTGATAGCTTCCAGTTTGGTGTTTACTTCACCTAGCTCTCTCATCAAAGCCTGGAGAAGAAAGACGGTGTGCATAAAGCAGGGTGCATGTTGGTATTTATAGCGGTTAGTTGGGATATTTGTAACACAGTCCAGAGTGAAGTATTCCATCACTATTGGCTAGTCCTGCCTCAGCTTTAGATTTAGGAATTAATTATTCAGTCTAGACTGTCTTGGATATGTTTCCATTGGTTATATGTGAAGTAGTGCTGGTGTCATTGGTCATATTGGGTGAAGTGTTGTAATGCATCCATACTTTATCACTAAAGGAAACTAAAATACCTTATGCAAACTTTGAAACTGAATTTCTTTCAGTGCTTAGTCTTACCTTTTTGAAATAAGAAATTATATAATTTCACTTTTAATTTATTTTAGCAAGTGGACATTTTAAGTGCATAACATTCTGTGCTGTTGTGAAAATTTCCATATTTTTTATTTTCTTGTATTTTAGCAAATATCTGTGTGACTGTGTGTGTGTGTGACTGTGTCTGTGTGTGTGTGTGTGTGTCTGTCTGTCTGTCTGTGTGTGTGACTGTCCGTCTGTGTGTTCAAAAAAGAAAATGCAAATCATTCCTGCCTACATACATACATACATACATACATACATACATACATACATACATACATACATACATACATACATACATACATACATACATACATACATACATACATACATACATACATACATACATACAAAAATAAATTACATTACAGAGTGCCTATATCAAGAATCACTTGAACTAAAATTAAATAGTTATCTCATCAGTGACATTCCAGACATGCAATCAGACACATAAGAAACATTATCAAGGCAGATTTTTAAAAATACATCTTGCAGTGCTTTTGTATAGCATAGGAATTTTGTGCAACATTGTGAGCACAAGTTCAAAAGAATAACACATTCTGAGGTAAGCTGTCAATGAAGAAGAAGCATTTCCTGTCCACCAACTGGTTCTCTGCTGTTATATACTAGGCAACAAACAAACCACACTTCAAAAGATAGAATAAAACCAAACAAGCTAGGAAAGACAAACAAAACATTAGTAAGACACTAACGCCACAGCAAACTGTGTGAAACATAACATTTATGTTTTAAGAAAACATGAATAAGCCAAACCTGATGTTGTTCTAGTTGTTTCTGTAATGCTTCCATGTCATCATCTTGTAAGACATTCTGAGATGTAAGACGGTGTGAGATATCAAGGAGTGCCTTCTCTTCCTCTTGCAATGCATCATGGTACTGCTGGTGTTCTATTACACCTCTTTCAAGATATTTCAGTAATTCCTAAGAAACAAGAGTGACATATTTCCCAAAGTTTGAACATCTAGGACTTTATATTTATTTTAAAGAACATAAAAAGATAAACTGGTAATATTCTATTTGTTTGTTTGTTTGTTTGTTTGTTTGTTTGTTATACACTTCTCCCATTTAATTTAATGGCAAGGTCATTGTGTCAAACTTATATGCTCTACATTGAATGAAAATGTTTTCAATAAAACAAATTTTTGAATATTCATCTTCGTATATGCATTTGTTGCTCCATTGTTGTTTCTGCTGTTTCAGGTGTTGATATTTTTTAAGGGTCCATGTTGTGATTTTGTGATTGTAACACCTTACCTGTGCCCTGATATTTACAGACTGATATCTAGCAGTGACTGTTGTCATCTGACTTCTAATATCAGTATCGCCAGCATTACTCTCCAAGATTTCGTTAGTTTTAATCTTCAGTGTATCAATGGTGTCTTGATGGCTTTGGACATCATCATATACAGCCTGTTAATGACAAAATCAGACTTCATGTATTTTCTTGTTTTCAAGATTTAAGGATACCAAATGATTAAATTGTGACAGCTTTGCCTCCTACCACAGTGCAGGTTATTAGCCATTCCCACACAGGAAGATTGCATGTCACTTCAAAAGTACACCAATCATAGTATGAACTGACATTGGCTTTAACATGCATTAAGTTTTTACTTGATTTTTTTGTAAGTATACAGTTGCTTTTAATATCCAATTTAATGAAAAAATTATGTTTCTTGCAGTGACTTCAAACTTAAATTGAAGTTTCTGGTGGTTGCAAACACAGTAATAAACCTTCTAATTTAACATTGAAACTATTAACATGTCTCCCCCATTATAAAATGCATAAATATTGTAAAATTTAACATTGAAACTATTAACATATTTGTACATCTTCACAAGACAATAACATAGTAAACAGCACTAAAATCTACATGAAGGCCAACTTTTGTCTTTCTCAAAGAAATGACATAGTAGTTGTAAATCATTCACCTCTGAGTAGTTTAGGTAGTTTGACCACAATGATTGCAAGGTTGGTCACATCACTTAGTTTTATCATCAAGAGATGACATAAATTACATTTTGATGACATTACAGTTTATTTGGATCAAACATATCTTATTTGAAAAATGTTTTTCAAGCACAATACTATCCACAAACCAAACATCACACCAAATTTATGTTTCGAAAAATTTTGACAAATTTCTACATTCATCTTTTTTTCATGTGTAAGATTCAAAATAAACAAAAAAGTGTAATTTCAGTGTACGATTATTGCTTTAACTCAGGAAAGACAGTGAAAACAGACCTTATATTTGTCCAGTTGTGTTCTCTTCTCCGGTAGTTCAGTTTTGATTTCTGGATCAGGTTTGAGGAATTGTTCAGTTTCAGTTAGCCATTTCTGCATCTCTGCATGGTTGTCCTCAAACTCCTTCCATTGTTGTAGACTTTGTTCTAAACTTGACCTTGTCTCATTCAAGTGTGTGGTGTAGTCATCCCAGTTTTGTTGTAGAGCACTGAGTTCAGTTTCTATCACTTCTATGCCTGCCTGTGATGTTTGTGGCATGACAAGATGGCCGACAGTAACTGTCTGCTTCACTCTGGTTTCTCCTTCCTTACTGGCTGCATACAATGCCTAGATGCAAACACAAAATTTAAAGTAAGTAATTAGAACACAATTTCTTATCATCTCTAATACTTTGAAAGAAACATTTTTTTAAAAAGAAAGTCTTAAAATGAGTGCATTTATCTTGAAGAATATAAATATAACAACTTTATTATAACAGTTAAACATTATCATTTTCACAAACTTCAACTTGTGTTATTGAGGCTATTAAATAACTACAAAACTACAATATGTCTTTGGTAGCCAATAAAATATTTCTTCAAACTCACATTTCTTCTCAGTTTCTGTAACATACCAAAGAGTCAATGTGCTTTATTATTCCAAGCCACAAATACACCTCAACATGTCTTTTCCATACAAATTAATTCCCTTACCTGTACTACGTCCAATTTTTCCTGGATTGTGGCTCTTCCACCTGAGATTTCCCTGCATTCTTCCAGTCTTTCCTGGGCTTGATGTATCCAGCTACGACAATTGTCTAAGGCATCTCTATACTGTTGGTGATCAGACACTCCCTTCTCTAACCGTGATAACACATCCTGTTAGTTAACAAACACATACTGGTAAGTTACAGACACATACTGGTAAGTTACAGACACATACTGGTAAGTTACAGACACATACTGGTAAGTTACAGACACATACTGGTAAGTTACAGACACATCAAGACTTATTGGTTACACATGGTAGGTATAGAACACTTTTATTTGATGACATGTTGCCAGAACAATCGGTCAAGTGAAAGATGGATGGAAAGAAAGATCAAAAGATGCAGATATGGACATATATGTGAAACAAATGATTTATAGCGTTATCAAATATTCAGAAAGAAATGAAATAAAATATTTAGAGTTGAAAGAAATAAAATATTGAGAGTTGAAAGAATTTCTTTACAAGTTGCACTAATGCATACATTTTCTCAGCTCAAAGGTTGTAGATTTAGAATTTTTTTAATTACACCAGCTCAAATGAACATTTCCAAGTGTAAAACTAGTCATAGTGATAACCTATTGTTAGAGGTGACATGAGAATAGACTTTGACTTTCACCATGACAACCAGGTTCAAAGTTTAATCATGTGTCTGCTATGAGCATATGACCAAATTTGACCAAAATACAAACACACAGTGGAAAAACCGATAAATGTCATTTCAAATGTTGCAATTGACACAGTTGATCAAATTGGCATAATGTTCAAATTGACAATTATATATTTGATAAGTATTATGTCATGACAATTTAAGAACAATAATTTATAGCCTATTTTCAAATTTATGCTACTATAAAGAAACTTCAATGATGCCCCAAACCTAATATCAGTGAGAGAGAAAAGTAAATAAATAAAAGTAAAACACATAAGAAACCTTGAGTAGTAAGTATCCAATGACGGCAATAGTACAACCTGTTGCTAATGACGACAGAGATGATCTCAGTCCTGACATTCGATGGTCTAGCTCTGATAGTGATGGCAGTGAATGCTGTGTTTGTAAACTGATAACACGAAGGACCTGGCCTTTAAACACTACATTCCACTGTTAACAAGCACAACTCCTTTTTTAAAGTTGATATTTGTTACCAATGTAATAACATTGTCAATGAGTGGAACATGACCCTAGTCTTCTGTACACTAGAATACTTTGATTGAGTAATTTATTTTAGTTGTGAAACACTACTTCATTCTTGTCTTTGGATATTTACTTTCAACTTATTTCAGAATACATAACTTGACATCAAAATCAAACAATATTTACTGAGATTATATTAGCAATAATAATAAAAGAAATATGTTGGTCTCTGTCTGTCTGTCTGTCTGTCTGTCTGTCTGTCTGTCTGTCTGTCTGTCTGTCTGTCTGTCTGTCTGTCTGTCTGTGTCTGTATTTGTCTGTCTGTCTGTCTGTCTGTCTGTCTGTCTGTCTGTCTGTCTGTCTGTCTGTCTGTCTGTGTCTCTGTGTCTGGCTGTCTATCTGTTTATCTTGACTGTCAATCACTGTCTATCTGTCTGTCTGTCTGTCTGTCTGTCTGTCTGTCTGTCTGTCTGTCTGTCTGTCTGTCTGTCTGTCTGTCTGTCTCTCTCTCTCTCTCTCTCTCTCTCTCTCTCTCTCTCTCTCTCTCTCTCTCTCTCTCTCTCTCTCTCTCTCTCTCTCTCTCTCTCTCTCTCTCTCTCTCTCTCTCTCTCTCTGTCTGCCTGTCTGTCTGGCAGTCTGTCAGTACATGTGTGTCTACGTTACTATTATGCATTTTTCATGAACATTACTGACCTGAGCAGTGTTGATGAGGAACTGATATCTTGTCCTTATTTCTGACATATGACTTGTTACTGTCTCATCACCAGAGCTGCTTTCTAGTACACCTTGTGCCTTCTCATTGACACCATGTATAGTAGTATCATAGGAATCTACCTCTTCTTTCATTCCCTAATGAAGAGAAAATATATGACATGGTATATTATACAATCTATCCACTTTTTATAAAACATTCTGAATGACCAGAAATCAAGATGAAGTATTGTACACTGTTATGTCAGAACTACATCAGAAATAGCACTTTTTTTTAGATTAAAAAAAAATTGACAAAAAACATGAATTTCACTAGCGTATCAATGCCAAAACCTTTATTTGAAAACGAAGAAGATAGAATATATGGGAAAGACTGAAAGTTATTAAAATTGTCCAAAATAATGTCTTCTAAGATTTATATTATTATGGAAGACAAGTTTGTTAAATTGAGAAGTTAAATAAATTATCCAGTATATTTTAAAATAAGAGTATCAGCATTGTTTTGCTAAAATTCTACAAATGCCTTACCCTGTAACTTTTCAATTGTCGTCTCTTCTCAGCTAAGTCTTTCTTCAACTCTGGTTCACTCTTCAGTGTTTTCTCCATGTCACTGAGCCATTTGAGTAGTTGTCCATAACTGTCTTCATATTTATTCCACTGGTCTATACACACCTGGATAGTCTTAGCAGCATCCTGTATCTGAACCATTAAGTTATTGAAATCATCTCGTGATGTCTGTAGTTGTCTATTGATGTTTTGTTTACCAGCTGGAGATGTTTGTGGTAATACCCTCTCACCGCAGTCCTGAGCTGTTCTCAACTTGGCTTCACCTTGTGGTTTGCTGGCAAGAAGATCCTGAAAAAGTACATGTCATATTGATAAAACTGAGTGCCTAGTTGTCCTGGCTTTTAAAAATATGTCACAATAATAAGAATATGTATAGGAACATCTATATTTCCTGTGGCTTCTTTATCAGTGACTTTCCAAATTAAATTGGCCAGTGTATACTGCCCTCTATAGGCCATTTTTGACAGCAGTATTGTTATGTACTTGTTTTTAAAAGTCTGGTTGTGATAAGTAATTTCTTCAAAAACAAAATTGCCTTTATCACCACTGGGATGTTGGTAACCAAAGGATTCATATTTGGTGTAAGAATGGTTATGATAATTGTGATAAAGTTTACAACGTTGATGACAATAACTAGAACTGTCAAAATACAAAACAGTATTTAAGTGTGAATATTGTATGATTACCAATTCAACTAACCTGTAACTGTTTAAGTCTAGCTTCCAACATTGGTTTACCACCAGTAGAGTCAGCATGTACAGTTAATGTATGTCTTGTCTTATTCAACCATTCTGACACAGCTTGCAGTGCATTATGGTATTGTTGATGATCTCTCACTGACTGCTCAGATCTTCTCACCAGATCCTGATATCAAAATTTTAACAAAATAGTATTATACGCTTTCCATAGAAATATTTACAAATTAAAATATGTAATTTTTAATCAATAAATTGACATGGCAAACCAAATTTAAATCAAACACTGATTCTGAAGTTTTCTTGGACTACAAGAAATTTTAACCAAAGTGGCACAAAATAAATGCAGACAGGGCACCATGGTGTTTTAGTTGTTACAGAATCTCTCCTTCCTCTCAAAAGAATAACGTAATAAACTAGCATCAGGGATCCAGACCTGTGTAAAATCATATCTTACCTTGAGTGCCACAGCCAGTGCTTCATGTCTTGTTCTCAGCATAGTAGCCTGACTACTGATAGATCTATCTCCAGTTATCTCCATCAACTGGTGGGCTTGTTCATCCAGACTTTCCAATGATGTCTGGTAGGCCTGTACTTCATGTTGAAGTGTCTAGAAACCAAACAATAAAACATGCAAAGTGAGAAAATTATCCGTTGTTTTTCATTTTCCAGTCAAACAGCGCAGTAAGTACTGAAGGTTGAGGAATAGTACTCAAAACATACCTGCTACTATTGGTTATGAATATTTTAGAACAAAGTCTATGCTACATTTGCTGAGAATCTTTTTACTATAACTGTATGGTTTCTCTTTATTTTCCTGACAAGTATGTTTATGTTTCTGCATTACAAAATGAGAGAAAGAAACTGAACTAACCTGGTATTTATCCAACTGTGCTTTCTTTTCACCAAGTTCAGTTTTCAACTCTGGATCAGATTGCAATGTTTCTTCAGCCTCTTTCAGCCATTGTGCAATCTCCTCACAACTGTCTTCATATTGCTGCCATTTCTGCACACTGCCTTCAAGTTGACCTTTAGCCTCATTGATCTGACCAATGAAGGTCTGCCATTCTTCTTTCATATTCTGAATCTCTGTGGCTATCTTTTCTTTACCAGGTTCAGCTGTGTTTGGTAGAATTCTCTCTCCTTTGGTTGTCACTGAATGCAAGAGGCTCTGACCCTTCTGTCTGTTTGACACTAGTTCCTATGAAATAATGTAAATAATTATATTTATTTATTTATTGGTCTCTTCAGTAATCTTGACAAGTGACTTTCAAAATGATATTGACCTGTATATACTGCCCTCTATAGACCCCATTTTGTATAATTTCTTTTCTTTCTTTTTTAAATTCAGCATTTACTGAAACTTTCTCCAAGAATTCAAAGACAAAACATAAGTTCAAAATGACCATCTCAAAAGAAAGACAATAAGAAATATAACTGTACCTTTGCCTTTTGCAGTCTGGCTTCAAGTGTAGCTTTATCCCCAGTACTATCTCTACATGTAGCAGTGGCTTTCATAGCTGGAGTCATCCAGTTACGGAACTCTTTGACAGCTTCACTGTACATTTGATGTTCCACAGCATTCTGTTCACATTTCCTTACAATTTCCTACAAAAACACACAATAATATCATATACTCAGTACCAAATGTCAACATTTAAAAAAAAATTAACTTAGATTATGTTATAATGATTTTACTTCATTCAAATTTCATTATGAAACATTCAGGTAGAAATATAGATTATATATCAGAGTTCTTCAGATCAATAATGTTTGTACTTCTATCAGATATTAATGACAATTACATGTAGTATATGCATCTACTCACCTTAGTATTCATAACCAGTGTTTGATATCTAGTTGTTAGTCTACTGGCATCACTACCAACTGTCACATTACTGGTATTTTTCTCCATAATTTGTTGTGCTTCATCATCAATAGCATCCATCATTGGTTGCTGAGCTAGGATCTCCTCATAAAGAGTCTAAAGTCAAAAAAAAAATTGGACAGTCAATGTCAGAGAAGTTAAAATAAATGATGCTAAGATTATGAGGCGATTTTTTTTTTTGAAAAACGCGGCTATTTTGATTTTGCAGCTGCCATCCTCCAATGTGTTACTTTGTCTTATGAAGTTGACGGCAATAGGAATATCAAATTTCAACATCTGTCTATTATCCAATCACACTTGCTCATTTATTATATCTGACCAATCACATACTACCTCACAACTCTTTCCTAAAGTATATTGGTAACTGATATTGTTCAGAATCAGTTTCATCTACAAATAGGACAAGATACATTACGTTAAATTTTTAATAGGACATCAAAACTAACCTTAAATTTGTCCAGGTGTGCTTTCTTTTCAACCAATCCTGGTTGTAGTTCAGTACCATCTTGTAGACCATCTTCAGTCTCTTTCAACCAATCAGCTAACTGACTATAGTTGTCTTCATAGCTATCCCATTGTTGAGTACAAGACTGTAAGCTAGTCTTGGCTTCAGCCAAGTTCTTCATCAAATTCTCCCATTCCTGTTTGGCTATTTGTAGTTGTAATTTGATTGATTCCTGACCTGCTGTGGCTGTGTGTGGAATCACTCTCTCACCCTTCTCTGTCACTGTGTTCAGTTTGGAATAGCCTTGTTGTTTGGCAGCCAACAAGTCCTACAAATAGATAGAAATGTTCATAGCATCTTTATAAAGACAACTCTCAGATCTTTGTAAGTTCTGTTCAGTCTGTATTTGCTTGGCTACAGATAATGTTGTACCTAAGTTCATAGGCTTGCTTGAATGACTATTTTTCCCAATATCAAATATGTTCAAATCTAATGCCATTCTTTTTCAATGATAAACTACATAATTTGACACATTCTTTGAAATAAATTGATTTCACAAACTTTGAAAATGTAACATCATCTTGAGAAAGAAAGGAGAAAGACAATATTTTCAATCTATTACAGAAGTAAGAAATAATTTTTTTTAGATGTACGTACCTCTACTTGATCGAGTTTCTCTTTGATATTATCTTTGTCTCCAGTAGGTTCTGAACTACTAACAGCTTTCTGTTTGGCATTATTTAACCATGCCATGAAGTCCTGCATACTTTCCTGATATTGCTGGTGTTCACTTACATCCTTATCAAGTTTCTTTACTACATCCTGTCACAAAAAAATACAACACAATTGTCAGATAATGTTGACAGAACTATTCCAATACTATGTTGGGTGGACTATTCTAGACTTCTTTACTGGTACTAGAACTCTCAGATTAATTCAGACCACAAACTGTAAATTGTTCATAATACACTATTCAACACACAATTCAAATAGTTGTGCTATGATTAGTACTAGACTCAGATGTCTAAAATGTCACTTTTCTGAAGTCATTTTTCTGAAGTCATTCTTCAACATGTTTCCATCGTTCCACACCATATTCATATTGTGATGGTGGTATCCATGACACATACTGTAAGTGTCAAATTTATCTGATGTACTTCCTGTAAGTTTTATTCATCATTCCTATTATCAATTACCTTAGAGGATGACAGTAGTTCTTGGTACTGACTGGATAGTTGTGTTACATGTTCAGCTACAGCCACACTGCCTGTACTTTTATCAAGTATATCTTGGGCTTTGGCTGTCACCTTATCAATATCACCTTGGTGAATCACTACATCTTGTTGAACAGCCTGCATGGAAAAATTATACAACAAAATGCTTAACATGTTTCCGACAATTTCCAAATACTGAACTTACAAAATTTTCTGGACTTATTACACATTCACTGCACCTATATGTTCTATTATAACAACTGGGTTTTTTACTGCAACAAATATTATCTACTTTAGTATACTTTGTGATGAGTAATACTTTCTCAGATGTCAATTTTATCCACACTGTTTCAATTATCTTTGCTTTTCAATAATGCTTTTAAAAAAATTACGGTCAAAAATACTTTTCTATTTATTTTTAGTGAAATTTACTTTTTCTGACTTAAATAAAAGGTACCCTTACCTTGAACTTGTCTAGCTGTGCCTTCTTATCGGTCAATGCTGATTTCGGTTCTGTTGCAGTCTGTAGTACTTCAGTAGTTTCATTCAACCACTTGGCCAGTTGATCATAACTATAGTCATAACCTTTCCAATCATGTAGATTCTGTTCTAGTCTATGTTTAGCCTCATTCATCTGTTTAACTACATTTTCATATTCCTGTCTCAATGCCAGTATCTGTATTTTGATATCATCCTGTCCTGGCTGGGCAGTGTGTGGTAGGATTCGTTCTCCTTTACTCACTGCTGAGTTCAACAGTGTTTGTCCTTTGTGTTTGGTTGGGATTAGCTCCTACAAAAACAAACAACAACAATCAAGTTGTTTACAATTATACAAAATATTGGTTATAGTAAGAAGTTACTTTTTGAATATATTGTATATGAAATGTGATGATGTGATGTGAAAAATATGGCTTCCCATTTTTGTTTCACAAATATTTCACAATTTGTTCACTTATGAAACTTCAGAAATGGTTGTTGAAAGCTTGCCTGTTTGACTTACCTGTAGTTTATGTAGATTTGTTTCCATGGTTTCTTGGTCCTTGGCAACCTCTGTACAGTTAGCTAGCGCTGTCTTTGTTGTGTTCAGCCATAATACAAAGTCTTGGGCTGAGTCTAAGTATTGTTGGTGTTCTAAAACATTGGCCTCAGCTCTTCTTAGGAACTCCTGTTGTCAAATAAGTTTGTTGATTTTAACACAAAAATTCATGACTATCACTTTTTTTAGGAACATTTCATTTTCCCCCTTCTGATTTATATTATATATACACATTGTCAACAATCCAACTTACTTTACAAGTATACAAAACATACATTTTGGTGTGAACTTATCCCTTCTATTATTGACGATATACTTCAAGATAATCTGAAAACTGTTGTTTTTACATCTGTTCTTTCTCATCAGCTTGTCATGAAAACTGTGATCAACATATGTGTATCTGCATCTGTATAATACCAGCTAAACTCCTTACAGATATCACAACTTTGAGGGGTATGCACACAATACCTAGTAATAATGTTTAGGAAGTTTAACCTTGAAAGCACCAGTGCACTGGCTGGCTTTCACATCATGATTTATTGAGTGTTATGTGTGTGTAATAAAGATATCTCTGAAGTATCCAAAAATAACCCCAAAAGCTAAACAAAACTGCAGAAAATTTAACAATCTTTGGATTAAAACTTCAGTGGTATAATACTGCTAGCAAAGAAACATCAAGCCATCAACCTGACACAGACAAATCTTACCTTACTGTTCATGAGACTAGCCTGGTATTTGGTGGTGATCTTAGTGGCATCACTACCCACACTGACATGGCCTGTGTTAGTTTCTAAGATCTGCTGAGCTTTGTCATTCAGTGCATCCACATCACTTTGATGAGAAATGATCTCTTCATGCACAGCCTATACAGAAATACACAAATTGATGTGCTTCTAGTCAGCCAGCAGTCATGCAATGTGATGAGATAGCAAACATGCAAACAGGGTATAGAAGTATCGGAATATGGAAATGGAAAATAGGGTGACTTGGGGCAAATATTAGACAGGAACTTTTCTTAAGATTGCAGATTGATAAGATAAGATTAACCTGGAAAGCAGATAGTTGCTGGGAAGAATATCAGTTATATGAATACAAGTGAAAAAAATCAGTATAAAGCAATAAATATTAAATTCTACAGCATGTGAACTTTTACTATGACCAACCTTCAAATAAAATGTGAACAAGACATTCAACAATAAATAATATTTGCAGACAAGGTGCAAAGTATCTCCTTACTGGAAATCATAATCTAGGATTCTCTTGTATATTTTGTAAAAGACAAGCAATTAATGTGTAAAATAATACACTTTGAAAACAATTTTACCACATGGCACACTATCTCACCCTAATTCGTTCATGGTGACTCTTCTTGGTGTCTAGACTTGGTTGAAGTTCTGATCCAGTTTGTAAATTTTCCTCTGTTTCCTGCAGCCATCTTGACAATTCTTCATAACTGTCATCGTAACTGCCCCATTGTTGTAGACTGGCATCTAGAACTGATGTAGCTTCTTTCATTTGTGATGTCAAGTTGTCGTAATCTTGCTTTAAGACATGTATTTGTTGCTTGATGGCTTGTCTACCAACTGGTGCTGTTTGTGGTAGTACTTTCTCTCCCTGTTCTGTAGTTGTGTGTAGTTTAGCTTCTCCTTCTGGTGTTCTTGACATTAATTCCTACGCAGGGAAAAGAAAAACTTAAATTAACAAATAAAGTAGTCACATGTTACAGTTACTGCAGTGTTGATGAAAGAATGCCAAAGGGCCATTAGATGTTGACATATATCACCAGTATATGACTACAAAAATGAATTATTAAATTCTGAATTTTCTGATGTGTAAAATTAATATTTGCATATCTTGAGAAGGATCTTTCCGAGGCTACTTAGACTAATTTTTTCAAAATGTAACTAAGGGAGTACTCTTATGTGTCTATAGCAGCTCTTCCATCTTTACAACAATCCTTAAATCTTGGGATTTGTCCATTTCAGAGTCAATACGAAAGTTCTCAAAAATTCAGTATTCAAAGAAGTTTATTTTCTTGTGTTGATCACATATCCTTCATTTCAAGACCAGCCTTCCAGACAACTGAAAGAAATGTGTACTATGTATGATATCACATACAGACATCTGTTAGTTTCACTTCACTTTATAATGATGGTATATTTGAACTGACCTGTATTTGGTGTAATTTGTCTTGGTTTGTATCTTTATCCCCTGAGGTATCCAGACAGCCAGCTAGCCTCTGTTTCATGTCAGTCAACCAGTCACTGCAATCTTGTACAAAATCACCAAATCTTTGATGATCTGATACATTCTTGTCAAGTTTCTTGACTGCATCCTGTGAAAGAGTATCAAAGACAGCATGGTGATTTAGAAATGATGACATGTTGGTTGAGTCTCAAATCAACCGAGTATGTCAAGTTCAATCATTTTGTCACTTACTATGGCTCACTCATACATGCCAAAATAGCTACATAATGCAGTAGTTGAAATAGTTGGGTTAGAACATGGCTATGTGACAAAATCATGTGAATAGACAGAATCTAAGTGAAAAGTTGTAATACAGGATGATACAGTATATTAATACAGTCATACACATTGTTTAAAGTTGCAACCTTATCATCAAGGACTAATGTTAAAAAAAAGAGTTCCTGAATTTTATAGATTTGATTCAATGCTGATAAAAATCACAAAATCTGTAAGTGTGTACATATTGTAGGGGAAACAGACTATATATAAAGATGGGTGTGTTTTTGTTCTAACAAATCAAACTCTGCCATCATGGCACTGGTTCTGAAATGGAGGGCTTTACTTTATCTATGTAATAAACCATACTGCAAGGGAACTATAATACTATAACTGGCCACAGAAAATGGCTTAAACTCCAGCGATAGTTTCATATTTCATTGAATTTGCTGCATTGTTGTCTTACCTTGACGGTTGTAGCAGCTGTTTGATATCTAGATTCTATCTGACTAGACTGACTTGATATACTGGCATCATCTGGATTACAGGCTAGGATTTGTTCGGCATTCTCTGTTACTTTCTCAATATTATCACGATTACTGGCAATATCTCGTTGAAGGCCCTGAAAAGTGAAAGGAACATCACAATAAAACATATGGTATTTGAAACTCATATTTTAAGGTTCTATGTATTTATATATTTCTATTCTCAATTCAAAATTTACATTTGAGTGTTACAAGTAAAGGCAAACCTATACAATCACACACACATACACACACACACACACACCCACACACACCCACCCACCCACACACACCCACACACACACACACACACCCACACCCACCCACCCACACCCACACACCCACCCACACACACCCACCCACCCACCCACACACACACACACACACACACATCTGGAATCAACTAAAATCATCTAACTAGTTCCTATATAAAAATATCAAAACAACTCTTTTGTTCACCTTGTAAGTTTCAAGCATAGACTTCTTTTCATTGAGAGAAGGTTGCAATTCTGATGTACTCTTCAATTCTTCTTCTGTGTCTTTCAACCATCTCAGAACTTGCTCATAACTATTTTCATAATCACTCCATTGATGTACACATCCCTCCAAGTCTTCTTTGACATGGTTCATCTGTGTACCAAGACTGTCCCAGTCTTTCTGTAGTGTTTCTATCTCTTCCTTGATAACACCTCTGCCTCTAGCACCCTCTGCAGTTTGTGGTATAACTTTCTCTCCCTGACTAACTGCATTTTCAATTCTGGCTTGACCAACTGGTTTACTGTCTAACAGATCCTATTCATGGAGAAAAAAACCCAGTTTTTGTTAGTTCTCGCATTATTCAAAGTGTACATGAAAATGAAAAAAGTATCAAGATGGTTGAATTTTTTATGATTCTGCAGTCTCTTCTTCCAAAGAGGCTAAAACTGTTGGTCCTCAGGTGAAAGTTACTTTCCCCTTCAAAAAGTTCATATTGACCTTGAAAATTGTACAACTATTCAGTTGATACCAATAAGTTGATGAAAAGTATCTATTTTTAATTTCTAAATCCAATATTTGTTCCTGCAAAACTGTTTGCCTCTAATTTTTAAATAAATTATTTGTCCTATTTCAAAAAAAAAATTATAACAAAAAAAAATTTGATTTATTCTTCTCTACAGATGATACACACCTGGGTCAAAGGTGAAAGGTTAAATAAATGTTAACCCATATATCTCAAAACAATCAACTTTAATCTGACTGATCAAATACTGACATCTATTGGATTTCCAATTTGTTAGACTTGGCATTTATCCAGATACCAAAACAAACCATTAGATTAAAGTACAAGCAGGCAAACACCAGGTAGTGAATACAGTTCAGGTGTAGCCAGCAGTGTACTATAAATCACATAATACGTGCACATGTATGACAAAGTTGACATTTGTAGATAGACATTCTGTGACAAATGTTTTTAACTACACACCTTTAATACTAGTGTAGAAAATACCACAGAAATTTGGTTTTAAAAAGTCAACAAACTTACTGCAGATTGGTTTGATGCCAACTTATAAATTATTTTTGAATGATTTTGTCTAAAATATCTGATGTGACACCCTACCTTGATAGCATTCAATCGGTGTTCCAGTACGTTCTTATCACCGGTGGTGTCATTACTGCTGTCCAACTTCTGTTTAGCTCCATCTAACCACTTCTCTGCTTCTTGTACATACTCCTGATATCGTTGATGTTCTACAACACTCTGTTCCAGTTTATGTAGTATGTCCTGTACAACAAGGTAAAGAATCCATAGTAGTACCAGCATACTGTGGACAATGGCAGACAATTGGTGACCCCAACAACACACCTATATCCACATACCTCTACCAACCTACATTACACAAAACTGTCCACCATTCTAGAGTTGCTGGGCAGAGTAAGATACTGTATCAACTTTAGATTTCATAGACAACCAACTAAGTTTGGTTAGAGTGACGAACAGTGGTGAGACATGTTATCCGCCATCGCCCCAAGATTACACACAGTGTGTAATTTACATACCGACTCATGAAAACCACACATACTTAAAGATGGTTGTAAATGATACAGTATTAGCACTGTTACAGACTACAAGTATTGTGTTAATTGTGTACATAAAATGATTTAAGACTCTAGAGTATTCAAACTGTCATTGAAATGACCAAAGTTAGTGACATTTAAGTAAAACTTGACTTGTTAGGTAAATTCCAAAAGACATGTTATTTCACAATACCTAGGGATGGTCCTTTGACCATGGTAAAACTATCAAAATGGTATTTATAGAAAATGACCAACAATATATATTCTTTTTTTATATGACTTTATCATTTATTCATATTTCATTTCAAACTATGAATGCTGCAATCCGGTGAGTAATGATGGAATGGTAGTGTTGAAATCAACCCAAACAAATTTGTCATTTTAAGGAAAGATAAGTCAGATAGTTCTATTTGAAATTTTTTCCATGTGGGGAATTGATATGAAGTATGAGATAAAGTGATTGTATTGTACACAATATTGTAATAATTATAATAATATAACTAATATCAAAATCTGATCTTATCGCAGAACTCACAACTAATACTTTATTAAAAGTCAATAACACTACCTTGCTAGGTCAATGATCATGACCTTTGACATATTGACATTGATGTCTCCATGGAAACCATACCTTTGCTAGGTCAATGATCATGACCTCTTGCATTATATTGACATTGATGTCTCCATGGAAACATCACTCTAGTGGTGAACAATACATTGTGTACAAAATGCTATCTTACATAAACATCTAGTTTTAACACTCAAAGTGATAAAAGTAGAAACCAGTACATACGAAAGCACTCTTCAGAGAGGTTGTTATAAACAATGAACACTTTTATGAGAGAAACAACCTGTTACATGTAGCTAATTAATGTTTATTTTTGTTAATAAGTAAAACACAATACAGGTCAATGTCTTATTACACCAGGGTTATTACTGACCAACACTACCAGCTTCAAGGGACAATAAATGTTACAGTTTCAGCTAGCTTAGTATTGGTAGCTTGTTTATTTACAATGACTTGTGTTTTTACTTTGTCCAGTTTTAAACTAATGTTTTTCATAAAGGTTCTGAATTATCTTAGAGTTAAAAGACAAAACAATTAACCCCTGGCCCTTTATTTCACACAGAAAGAAATTATGGCATAAATTTGAAATTTTCAATGTTTTATTCTACTAACAAAATAATGTTTTCCATATTTTCTTTATAATGATAATTATAACCTTTAATAATCTGAATGAGTGTCAGTTATCTCACTACAGTATTTGTACACTGTCAAAACTACCAACATGACAGACAGCTGTGAAGTCAATGTCAACACACAAGTATAATCCCAATGTCAATAACCTTGAAGTAGTGTTACAAACATTGATATTTGCTGACAATATAGATATTATTGACACTGACTATATTGATGTGATAACATCTAGGTGGTGTATATCACATAAGGAATGTCTACAACGTTATTAGTATTCTCTAGTCAAATCTTTGTCAGGAGTAGTGTAACATTACTAGTTTTGTAATGTGTACAAATAATCTAATATAGAAAGAGTTCCCCTATTCCATTTTTTTCTTCAAAAGACACTGTAATTGCAGGTTGTAGACGTAAAAAGGAGACATCTTGGGTTGATGGCAGCTTTTGATGCAATTTTTTTGCCAAAAAATGAAGGTTTGTGGAATGTAGATTTCATTGTATTTAGAGGGTGGTCAGATATTGGTAACACTTGTTAACTTGGTAACACTTGTTACATTCAAAGTCTGTGCAAATAGTGCCAACATTGTCTGGATGCACTTTACACATTTCTTTAAATTTCTGTACAAACTGAGGCTAAATACAATTGTTGAATTGTAATTTGGGTATAGTTTAGATAAAGTATGTACTATCATAGACCCTACACCAACGTTGGTGTAGGGTCTATGGTACTATCTAGTGTAATTTATCCCAGGTTCTACTTATCAGATGTAGACAGACTGACAATCTTACTACATTTGAACAGTCAAACAATCTCCACCCCCTACTCAAAGTGACTTCTCTACTGTACAGTCTCAAGGACAAAACTTTCTTTGATTGTGTACCTGCACTGTTTTAATCATATGGTACTATATACATGGAGTACAATCAAACTTACTAACTGACATTACAATGTTTGTGGTATACACGTACTTTCTTTGATTTCATTAGTATCATTATCTATGTTATCCACAATGTGTTGAGTCAGGGGTGGATTTCTAAAATGACATAATTATTCTTTGTAGAGCAATAAATAATAAATAAATCTGATAAATTGTTTTAACCTACCTTTGTTTTGAGAGCTGCTGACTCATACTGTGTTGTTACCTTGGCAACATCACTACCAATAGTCATTTCACTGTTGGAAGCTTGTAAAATCTCCTGTGATTTCTGATTGATATTATCTATTGTACCTTTATGGGCAATGATATTGTCATTTAGCACCTGTATAGGAAAAGGGATTCAAAGTCTTAGGAGTTGAATCTGAATGCTGTCAATGAAATGTTTAGTAACACGACAGTATAGGAGACTATTGTAGAATGATAGATTTGTTAAATACTAGTATACATTGTGGTAAGTTACAAGTACATGGTGTGGCTGTAATTGATCATTACATGCATCACTGGTAAGTTACTAGTATACATTGTGGTAACATTAATACCCACACTTATACATACACCCTAAAATGTAAGTGGTAACATTAATACCAACACTTGTACATTGAAATGTATATCTTGCTCACAATTAAACTTTGTACATTTTTAATAAGTTTATATAACATTGAATTCTTAAAATCATAATTTGCTATAATTCATGTTTGTTCATGATGATTATTAATCAACCCAATACCTTAAATTTCTCCAACTGAGATCTCTTCTCTGAAAGCCCAGGTTGAAGTTCTGATGCAAGTTTCAGCAGATCTTCTACCTCAGCCAGCCATTTCAACAACTGTTCATAGCTATGATGAAACTTGGTCAATTGTTGTAATGAGTTTTCCTGTTTGTTTTTACTCTCTCCGATCTCAGCTACAAGCTTCTCCCATTCCTTCTTCAACTCCTTCATTTCATCTTTAATTCTGTTCCTTCCATTTGGTGCTGTCTGAGACAAGATATGTTCTCCTGATTCCAATGCATTATTTAGTTTGGTCTGGCCTTGTTGCTTAGCTGTCAACAATTCCTGGTGTGTGCAAAGAAAAATGTACAAAATAAGTTCACATTTTGAGTAGTTTCAAACCAGTTTATTACAAAATTTATAAAAATTCATAAAAAGATAATCTTTCAAAATAGTGATCAGACATTTATACGTTTATTATCACTCTAAAATGATTGGTGAAAACAATACTATAATCTTGTCAGAAATCATTTATTTAACAAAGGGAAAATTTCATCAGATTTGCAGAGTGCATTCCTCAAATATTGGATCAAAATATTTGACACATCATTGACAATAAATCTAGAGATATAGTTTCCTTTTCCCTTTCACCTACCTTATTTATACAAAATATATACCTTCATAAACAATTCAACAGTACTGTACTACTTCTACACACAGGGTAACAAAAAACCACTAAACTTTCATTTAATGGTCCACATTAATGTTATTCTCAGTTCATTTTCATACACAACTTTGAACTTCTTTAATTTGAATGTCTTTCAACACATATTAATTACAGATACATTTACACAATAAGTCAGTTTATATAAACTGTTTTAATTCTAGTTATTTTGTTTGAATTTGTTCAACTGTAGATACCACTGATCATCACCTTCATTGATAAATCACTCAGTAGAATTCTGTTTCTTCTTGACGTAGTTAGATTTATTCCCCTTCATGATTACATTTCAGTCATTCCTTTCACTTGAATCTGTTTACTTAGTTATTGTGTGTTTTAAATTTCAAAGGAGAAAACCAAGATTTATAATTTATTGAAAACTTCAGACCCATTAATACCAGTTTAAGGACACTTATCTGATAAGACTTATTGTAATTCTAGTATTGTTTATGTATTTATAGCCGCAACAACAGTGTACTTGTCCCGATTAACACCCTGACCCGTTTATTAAACACCCTGACTTTACACAGTAGACACCTTCTTGGTGTTAAAGCTCTCTATTTAACTATTCATTGAGTTCTTTCAACCATGAACAATATCTTTATAGGGTAAAAGACAAACCAATATTTTGAAACCTTTCACAACCACTAGAAATCATAAATGAACAGACTAATGGAAATATAAACTTTACTACAGCAACTTCTAGTTTATGGCCAACATTCTAAAAATTAATTAAACCAACCTACAAAAACAACCCTCAAGTACCCTATAAAAGTTCCACAAAAGGAAATAAATTTGCCTGTTTATGGCAAGACATTCCAGGAATTAAAAGTCAGCAGCAAATATAAATAGTTTTCTTGGTAGGAGGTTGTTTGACGCAATACAAAACCAAAAATTATATAAACAACATAAAGAGACTGTACAGGAATCAAACAGGTCGTTGTACAAACTATGACATGTCTACATGTAATACAAAACGTTTTGTTGGTCAGAAGGTCATACTCCCCATCTATATTGTTGACATATTTATTTATTTAAGGTTTCTGTTGTGGTCATACTGTTTAAACTCTTGACTATTAATTTGACAATAGACTACAACTATGCGGTCACACCTCCTATACAACAAATACTACCACTGTATTGTCAAGTTGAACTTTTGACTACCAACTGTCAAAAAAGTTTACATAATATTACTTTTTTTATGGGACATTGTGATTGGGATTTGAAAACATAAAATTTATGATGTCATGTCAAGTCATGTCACAGGACACAGTTACTGGTCAGTTTGAAACATCAACTTGATGCTGTCATGTATGAAATTATCACTAAATGCTTACAATTTTATTTAAAGTTAATATCACCTCTGTACTAGAACTGTAGTGGTATTGTCTTATTGTTTTCTATTGGGAGAATAGTCCATTAGTAAAGGTAATAGGGGTGAAAGCTAAGTGATGTTGCCAATGCAGGGGAAATACCTACCTCTAATTTCCTGATGTTATCTTCATTAGCTGATCGGTGACCAGACGGTTCTGAAGAGCTTGCCAATTTTTGTTTTGCACCTTGCAACCAGTCGTTGAAGTCCTGTTTTGCGTCCACATATGTGGAGTGATCACGCACACATTTCTCAGTATCTTGGACAACATCCTGTAAATCAGCAGAAGCAGAACCACAACAACTTGTGAATGCCCGAAAAAATCTTAGTCTTTTCCTCAGGTTTTTTTTCTTTTTTGGCATTTCTTGCCAACTGCTTTTAGCTCACCATGATTATGAAATAGTGTCAGGGGTCATACTGAATCATGCAGCACTTTAAATTCACATTTAAGTCAATCTAACAGAGGGGGTCAAAGTTCATGTCAACTCTTCAACCAATAACAAATTGCTATGCAAATTAGAATATATGCAAATGATCTTACCTTTGCTGTGAGGGAGACTGTTTGATATCGACTTGACAATTCAGATATCTGTTGTCCTACGTTTATTTCACCAACATTTGTTTCCAGAATATTCTGTGCCTTCTGTGTAACTGCATCAACAATACTTTGATGTGCAATAATATCTTGCTGAGTTGCCTACAAATACACATTAAAAAGTGAAATTAAACTTTTCCTTTCTTTCCTGATTGAAATCCATAATTCTATCCACCATTGTCAGATAATCTGTTTCAAATATACCCGGAATGTTATGATAGAAACTACTTGATTTACAACAAATTTAGTTTGATAATAACCGCACTCCAGATAAAACCTGTGAAACTAAGGAATGTTTAAATTTCATTAACTTATTTACCCAAAGTCTCTTTGAGTCTTTCCAAACTGTCAAGAGTTACTATGACAAACACTTTGTCATAATTTTTCATCTCTTTAGGTCAAAATCCTATAAAATCCAAGGATCTATATGTAATGTCCAATTGAAAATAGTGTTCTACCAATATTTATAAAAATTAAATCTACATTGACAACATATTCATAAACCAAACACTCTACCTGAATGTTAACGTTACATGATTACTTTAACACAAATATGTCTTTTATTCTGCATAATAATTTAGATAATAAATTCAAAGTAAACCATAGCTGTCTTTATAAAAATACCTGTCACCACATTTCATATCCTTACCCACTGTGTCTTAGTTACTTCTGATATACAGTATTTCCAAACAATGCACAATACAAGATTACCTACAGTTACGAAATTCTTGTTTACTTTTCCAAATTGTTCAAATATTGTTGAATTTCAAACATTATTTGTGTACAAAACCTTGGATTTCAGTATCTAATTAATGGGTGAGGAAACATTCTCAACTTACAATAAAAATTCTCTCATAACTTGTATTTTTTTTAGATGAGACAATTCTACCACCTTCCAAAACTCCACAACAACTTTGCAGATGTGACAAAATCTTATCAACTTCTAACAAAACTTTACAACAACCTTACATGTAGATTTTCTTCTAAACAAGACAAAGTTTTATCAACTTAGAATATAAATCAACAAATAACTTCTAATTTCTTTTCGATGTGACAAATTTTCTGAACTTCAAATCAAAATTCCGACATACCTTATATTTTTCTAGATGTGCCTTCTTTCCATTCAGATCTGGGTATAGTGTGGATGTAGCATCAGCTGTGAGTACTTCTTCTGTGTCTGTCAACCATTGTAATATTTGGTCGTAGTTGTCTTCATAACTATTCCATTGTAGTAAGGAGGTTTCCAAGTTACCCTTGGCTTCACTCAACTCACTTAGGAATTTCTCCCACTCTTCTTTGACACCCTGCAACTGATTCTTAGCATACTCTCTACCAGCTGGGGCAGTATGAGGTAGGATTTTATGTACTGTATCTACAGTCTGGTTCAGTAGTGCCTGTCCTTGTGGTCTACTGGCTTGTAGTTCCTATTTGAACACAAAATACAAATTGTACATAAATTTCTGGTCTACTTCTAATATTTAGTTTTTTTACACATAACTTTATGACTGTTATATTTCTGCTGTAAAATACTTGCCTGAAATCAGACCTTCATCACAATTCCAAATGACTTAGTCAAACTTTGATCATCCTTAGCTACCATTTAAATACCTACAAACATTTCTAATTTCAACAAATATTTGCCCAGCTCTAACTCTGCATGAAGATCTATATTCTTCTTACTATCTATATGGGACTCAAAAGCCTGTTAGCA